>NW_026851761.1:0-6423 GCF_026571515.1 Ruditapes philippinarum | reverse complement strand
TTTTTAATTCTTAAGCAAAGGGTAGATTAGTTTTATAACTCAGTTTCCGATGTGACGTCATTTATATGGGTATAATGCATTTTTTCGTTTGTCAGTAGAGCGTTTTAATTAAAATGGGAAAAAAAATGTCCAAACATAACATTCCATTAATACCGGTATATGATTCAATTTGACAAAGACTAAAATCTGAATAAAAAAACTTGTTATTTTGTGTTCAAGTTATGCAATACACCACACCACGGCTTATAAAGCAAATAAAGCCGCGAAAACACTGAGTAATAATGATACGTGAACAAATTAACTTTTTTACGATACAGGATATGCAGCGACAGGACGACAAGATGACAATGCGATAATTGTCGGCGGGGGGGGGGGGGTGCTTGGGGGTGAAACAAGAAATACAAATATTTCAGACCGCCTTAACGCCACAAAAACCATGGTCACAATTAAGGCAAATGATTCTGCAAAATACTTACAAAGAAAAACATTTTAAACAAATGAAATAGGAACCCAATTGTTTACCAACAAAAAAATCAACTTCTTTGAGAGAAACCTGGGGAAATCTACAAAACATAATACAACTCTCTATTTTAACAAATTAATAGTTCATCGAAGTTTTCATCCCTAAGGCGTGTACCTTATTAAATGTTTCGTTTATAATTTACTTAAATAATGATTTTTATGCCAGTCCTTACATTAAATATAGAAGTATTTAAACAAGATGGCTTGATAAACAATTCATGAATGAACACAGAGTAGATTATCTATTAAAATCATCAAATGAAACGGGTGGATAAAGCATAGCTAATGCCAAATGACGACGGAGAACAAAGTGGTTTTTCTAAATACCTAATTTATACTGTAAAGAATAACAACGTTAGACTCATAATTTATGATGGTATTGACTTTTCTTTAAGGTTTTCTTCGTGGAAAGGGATAAAGTCAAGTCAATGACGGTCTTTTTAGAAGTTGATGTCGTACCAATCTAAATTAACTATATATCTAATCATATTTGTTTTTCATTTGAAAAAAAAAAATGAAAATTACTACACTGATTCTTTGTAAATTTGAAATCAACATGTTTCGACTTCTGTTATGATTTTAAACTCTACACACTATAGGAGGCCACGATGCCAGTTTTTTAAAGTAAGGACCAACTTGACCTATAATGGGAAATGGAGCCTCCTATGCATAGTTTTTTTACATTGTTTAATTCAAATTAGACATATTTAGTAACAATTTAATAGATTGCAATAAATTTCTGCGATAAAGTTATTTTACTGCAAAATGAGCATAGTATATATTTAAACAATATCTTAGATATTTAAAAGTAAGTGTCGAAGTTAACAAACCCCGCATAAGCATGCACTAATTTGTGGTCTTTTATACAACCTTTCAAGAATCTTTAAACATATCAGTTTTATCTTGGTTCAATTAAGGAACAATTAGTTATTAATGTATTTTAACGACGGAATCAAAACCATGGCGTCCAAATTATAATGATAGTACGGAAGTTTATACAATATTCTGTCACAAGTATCGTCATGTTCAATAATTCATGAAATACTCAATTGTATTTTAACCAACACAAGTACATCAACTGGTGTATACGTTTAAATTTTAAACAGTATAAAACATTAGCGTATTAACGAGGCGGCACCATTTGGATTTAGGTAACACATGAACGACGTTTCGACGACAGTATTTCTTTCTTTTAACAACGGAATTTTCATAATAAATTAAAAACACAAGTAAGTTAGACTTAATTTATATTCGAAATAGATTTTAATATTATATGTCGGTATATTTAAGATTCACTTACGCTTGATTTTTCAAAGGAAAAATTATTGTTATATTATTGGAGAGGTCTTTAAACGTTTTTTTTTATTTGAATCTACAATACTGATTTAATCAATAAAGGTGAGTACTTTTAAATTGTTTTATTCGTCAAAGCTTCATATTATTCTAGAATAGCTGAGTTCTAATGAATTTTCAAATGTAAAGTTTGAATACCAGATTAATTCTATTTCTTCATTGAGTTTGTAGTAGTAAGAATGTTTAAAACGTTATAAAGTTGTAAATAAAGATACTGTTATATTAACCTTATAATTATTCTGCTTAGGATGGGGTTAGTTGATGACGTGGTAGGATGGTAGCCTGCATTAAGGAACAGCCTTAATGTAACAGAATATTTAAAATATGTCTTTTAAAGACGTTTTCGGGAGTTTTCATATAGACATATAGGCAAAATTAAAACCTTTTAATAACATTTCTTTAAGCTTGGCACATTGTTGAAGTATGATAACATTTAAGCGAGAAATATTTGGGGTCACCGTTCTCGTTTCTATGTGATATGTCCCTGAATTTTTTTGTTTGCTTAATCAAAGGGCAGATAATTCACAATAAAGGTAAAACAATATTTGTTGGCAAATTTATACACTTATATAATTACAGTTAACAATCTAAGCTATGTTCTTTCATCGGTTTTTTATTTGTCTTTTTGGATATTTTTGTTTGACTTATGTTCTAACTCTATTTAAACGTCTTTCTTCAATCCCTGGATAGTTTTTGAAATTATTTTGGCTTTTTTTCTCTTTTTTTTTTTGACCATTGTTATATGAACATTTATGTCTCATCATTGGATACTTTTGTTTTAACCTTCTTGCCTTTCAATGGTGCCGTTAATATATGAATCTTCTTTTTCATCTTACAATTTCAAGTTCTTATGTCACTTTTTTATATTTCTGTTTACACCATTTTTATCTCTCCATATAGACATTTGTTCTTTATTTCTTACTTTTGCTTTTCTATTTGGACTCTCTTCCTCATGTTTGATATATTTACTTTGATATTTTTCACTATCTTTCTTTATTTTTTTCATTTATAGTTAGAGTGTTTTTTTTCTTGTCAGCTATATCTATTTAGTGTCTCGTCGTTAGTACTTTTGATACTTCTGGATAGGGTACTCTTCTTCCTTTCGTTGTAATGTCTTGTTTGGACCTTCTCCTGTCTTTGAATATTTTGATATCTGACCTTCTACTTTCACACTTTCACACACTGCTTTTTAAATTGTAATCTCTTTTTAAATACTTTTGTTAGTCGTTCATATTGCCTTTTTGCTTTAAATGTATATTTTTAGACATTTTCTTTGTCTCTTTGATTTTTTATTTTAAACATTCTTCAACTTTACTTATAATACTTTGGTTTTATATTCCTTCTCACGGTTAATATTTGGGTAAAGACCTTCTTCATGTTAAATACTTACTTCAATTTCCTTCTTTTTCTCGCTTTTGCATTTTTATTTACTCACTTTGAATATATTTGTTAAGTCCCTCTTTCTCACTTTTGCTATTTGGATTGAGTCCTTCATCTTGCTCACTTTGGATATTATTGTTCAGACCGTCTTTTTTTATTCATACTTAGGCCTTTAATTTGTTTTCCTATCTTGGATTGATTTGGATTAAAACATGCTTTGTTATATCTTTGGCAATGTATATTAAGATGTATATTATCATTTCTCTTTAAGTAATCAGATGAATTGGAGGGCTCTTGATCTATTAATATTGCCTTTGATTTAGTATAGCTAGCTGCCAAGAAAGAAAAACATGGATTTTATAACGTTTTGCGTCTCTTACGTCATTCCAAAGTGCAGCGGTATTTCAATTCCTACAGATATAAAACGTTCGCTTAATTACATACCTAGAAATTTATGTTGCATAAATCTGAACACTCTATTTTATGAATGGAAATGGGCGCGGTTAACATGTTACAGGGATTGAACTATAAAAACTAATATGTTTTATAAGACGAAATAGCGTCCGTCACGGTTTGCTGACGTTAATATGTACAAAATAGTAATATAAATATTTAAATGTAGTAGCATCACTTTTAATGTTTTGTACCTCTTTATTGTGATGTAAACGTGTCAGCTAAATATCATTAATTTTAGTGAGGTATTTATTTGTAAAGGGTATTTAAAATGGGCGTTTTCCAAACACATCATAAATCACGAAACCGTGTCTAATTGTGTGGTTGACAAAAGTTACAGCACTAATGTGACTGGCACGATTGAAGTTAGGAATTATAGTGTAAAAGCAATTACTCAAAACGTATTCCATTTCAATGTGGAGCAAAAAAATCCATCAAAAGATATTAGGAACATTGATTTATAATTCACTTATGAAAACAGAACAACAAACATGTTAATTTAACCGAATGATATGTCTTGTATGTAATAACTTCAAACTAAAGTTCAAATAAAGTGAAATGAAGTATATTGTTTTAGACAAGAAGTTTTAAATACATGTTTCATTGGGAAAACTATTGCCCTGGTGGAATCGAAAGTGATTGGTATAAAATGATGTCAGAGGCTCTTCACTTTAGGTTCCAGTCGATTGAACTTGCATGCCTCTAGATGAGCCAAAATTTTTCAAGAAACTCAAACTTGGGAAAAAAAGAGAAAATAGTACTAAGATTTTAAGAAAAGTGAAAAATTCAAGATTCCAGTAATAATTTACAAGTTATGTGCGACTATTGACTGATTTTTCAGTACTTATCACAACATTTCAACTACGTAACTAACGCAGTTAAGGATTTTTTTTTAATATTATGACCTCGGTTTTGGTAATGCACGTCGATTGTAAGTGCCATTTGGCAATTTGCAAAGTGTAAAATTACTTTCTTTGTTCACTTCACAATATTTTACTTTTAAACATATTTTAAATTGTTTTATAAGAATTAGCATGAATCTGGAGGCATGCTGCTTGGGTTTGAATAAGATAAAGCGTGCAACAAAAATACTATCATGAAATCTTTTTTTTTTTTAAGTTTGTGCTGAGTTCCTTTTTTATTTTACTCTGAAGCCATTTTCAAAGAAATTATTTCGCCTGTCGATATAATTGTGCTCATATCAATGTATTTTTGGTAATTACTGGAGAATTGACGCCTTACAATGTATAGTTTTATGTAAATAAGTAAATAGATAAAAAAAACTAAACAAAAATCTTCAGAATAAAAATAATATATGTATATATGTTAGCTAGCATAACAGATAGGGATCCAAACACAAGAATGCATATTTGTCAAAAATATGCATTTTATATGATAAAAATGCTCTTTTTTGTATCTGTATCACAGATTACAAAAGATTAGTGCCGAAAATTTAAAAATAGATAAATAAATAAAAACATAGATAAATGAATTAAATAAAAAAGACCAACTCCATCTGTACACCTGAAATGCCATATAAGAATGTACTGTATGTTATGTGTATTGTATTTGCATATATTTGTGTGTATTTTTTATACACACACACACGCACGCACACACGCACGCACCACGCACCACACACACACACACACACACACACACACACACATATATATATATATCTTTTATGTTGAAATATGTGTAATTGTATACAGATGAGACTATAATAAGTAAATAAATGATATAAGAACGTGTAAATGATCACCTTAATTACCGTAGGAA
Organism: Ruditapes philippinarum; assembly: GCF_026571515.1. Lineage (NCBI taxonomy): Eukaryota > Metazoa > Mollusca > Bivalvia > Venerida > Veneridae > Ruditapes > Ruditapes philippinarum. The sequence goes on along the minus strand of NW_026851761.1, from coordinate 933 downwards.
GATGCTACTGAACATTATAAATTACCATATGTACATGATACTGAATATTCAAACGCCCATTTAACAAAATATTATTGAACATTTAAAAGTGTAAATGAAAGATGTAGGTTTAACCATTTAATTGACATATCCGTATAAATCGCATGAGTAATTGCGTACAAAATTGCTTTTAGTTATTCATAACATTTTAAAACATTATTTGTTATCATTATAAATATCAAAGTCATACATGTGTATAACGATAAAAATGCAAATTTAGTATTCAAAAATATTTTAAGTAGGTAAAGTTTGGGGCATCTTAAACCTGATTTCAGTTGGATAAATTCGGCTTAGAATGATTGGAAATGATTGGATCTTAATCCAATTCTTCAACTAGTTGTAGTTATGTTTGCTAATTCAAATCATCATAATTTTTTTTCATCTTATGGTATGAAAAAAAATGAAGAAAGATATACCCGGCGGATCAGTTCAATGGAAGTAAAGGTATTGAAGGCGTGACTTTAAAAGCGCGCACCTAGCGACACTTATTTCATACAATTGCGATTCTAGACATCCAAAAAGCTTCACTACAAAGAAATTCTGCGATCTGCAAATCGCTTTAATACCATCTTTATGGTACTTATAAAACAAGAAAACCACAGCATGTTCTAAATAAATCTTTTTTTTTCTTTTTGTAAATTATCTTCGACTAAAATATTCTAGGTAAAGACACTAAGTCTCTAACAAAATTGATATTATTCCTAAGTGGTATACACATGAGTTCATGTGTAAATTATTCATAGCACGACATTGATTCTAAATTCTGTTTTATTGATTTGTTTTACATCTATAATATTGATCTGACACTTAGTTCATTTAGTTGGAATATGGTAAAAACGACAAATTTGAAAGATTTTATTTCAGGTAGTATACATGCAAATATTACTATGCTAT
>NW_026851760.1:0-28049 GCF_026571515.1 Ruditapes philippinarum | reverse complement strand
CCATCATCTGTATTAAACAACCAAAATTACACTTTGTGACCAAATAAGTAATTTTAATGAACCACTATATAAATCACACGATATGCAAATTAATTTATATTTAACTGAAATCCCACCTGCCAAAAAGACTTCTCATTTCCAAATAATGATTTTCACAGATAGCAATGACCCTCTTCAGCGGCTTTAACCCCCCCCCCCCCCCCCCCCCAAAAAAAAAAAAAAAAAAGGAAAAGAAAGAAAACCTTAAATTCCAATTGTGAATGAAATTGTTAACTTAATTTAGGATTGTTTGAATTTACTTGTTCAAATTCCACAAACAAATATGTCAGAACAATGCACTTTGTACAATATCATAGAGTAGCAGATGTGATTATACGTCGTTTCTGACACTAGATTGGTCATTAAAAAAGACATAGCGTTTTCCTCCCAAAGGTTTAAAATTAATTGTACGTGCACATAAAAATCTAAAGTGGACTGGAAATTTTTGATTGTTATATAAATATGGGTATTTTTTTCTCTTTTTGTCATTTGTGGTCGTTACATGAAAATCATGTATTAAGGTGCGTGTGCAGCGTTCGTACGTAAAGCTTTTATCCTATAGTCATACTGTTCAGTGTGTAACTGTTTGTATTGGTCCTCACTGGATGTATTTTACCCCACATTAAATGGCAGCACGGGGTTTAAGTGCCCCGCAGATACTTTTGCAAAATGAAGCAATTCTGGGTTAATGTATTGCTAGAGGCAAGAAGCAATGGACATTACGTGCTCGGACTTGATGCCTTCCGACCACGAGAAACGAGTCCAAAGACTATAACATTCATCTTTTGTGGGTGAATGCATAGCTCTTGCGTACTCAGCATCTTTTATATCAGTTTAACAAATGATTTTTTTTCAAATGTACACACAATATACGAAACTAAAAATTTACATACATACACATTAACTGTACATACAAAAGTGTTATGCCAAAAGTTCTAACAACATTATTGTGAGACCTCAACCTTTTATATCGAATGATTGGCGTCCGCGCCGAAGCGCGGCGCTCTTATGGAATGAGATCAGATTTTGTGAAAGGGCGACAGCAACTTCTCGAGCCTTTTAGTCGGTCATAATAAAAGCCGAAAATTCCGATCGGTATGAGGGTGCTTGATTATTAAATAAGAATGAAATGTCGCGATATGTTACAATGAATTTTCGCAATGCAAACATTTACAAATGAAATAACCTTTTCCGTCAATAAATCGCGCTCTTCGGGGTTTTTTATTTATCATTTTGTAGTACACAGTCGGTTATCATGTCATGGTATGTTATTGTTGTACATGTATCCTAGAATGATCAGTTGATGACCTAAATATTCCAAAAACCTATTTATAGATATATCTTTTTATCACTCCTATCGGTAAATGCCGGTCTCTCCCGGTCTATTTTGACCAGGATTTACTAGTGACCGGCGAATAGTACCACACGTTTATTGTCCGGTCTCTCCCGATTTTGGAGTAGATGTTTGATATCGTTACAATTGGAAAAAAACAACAATAGCATGTTTCATTTTATCTATATGAGATAAAAACAATAAATATGTACACGGATTTATATGTAATATAAATCCGTGATATGTACAATAATTGAGAAAAAGGTACATTTTTTATGGTATTAAAATGACATTATCAACTTTGAAACATTTTTTTTAATTATTCAATTTGTTATCCGTGTTTAGTAAAGATGCCGAGGAATTATTCAAAGTTACAAATTAGATTTTATGAATTATTCAATTGATCGATAATTTAAAAAATGATAAAGAAAAATACAATGTACATGTACATGGTTTAAGAATAAACAATATTATATATTGAAAGATAAACCATAATTTACTGACTTTTTCCAGTTAAGCTTTTACTTATAATCGTCGGTCAATATGACAATTGAATTCTTAAAATTTATTTTACAATTTTAATAAAAAAGAGTAGTAAAAACTCAGTATTAATATAGCACATAAAACACAAAAAAGAATAAAAGAAAACAATATTCATAAAATTTGTATTTTTTTTAAATTAAAATTAATAGATATTACAATTATTGTATAATAAACAATTATGCTCAACATGATCAACATGGTAATATAACCAAGGTCATATTTTTACTAAGTGTCATATTTTTACTAACTTAAAGTGTGAACAGATACCTTAAGGGGGTCTTCGCTAATAGCGATAACATGTACATAATAAGGGACAAATGTGTGGTACGTGTTGATCATGCGTTACACATATGGATTATAAATGATTGCATACATGTATATCCGTTGCTATTAATAACCACGATCATAAAGAAATAACAAGTAATATTCTAATCTCTAGCATGCCAATCAAAGTTCATAATGAACAATGTCTTTCGTCCGCTCATTCATAAGTGGTATACATTTCTGGTAGTTTATAAGAATATCTTGTCATCATATGTGTACTAGTTCATCTTCACTTGCTGCATTTCTTGCTTGGACGCCCTTTGATGCTTTGCATCAATGCTTTTCTTGTTACATGTTGTAATCAGATACTTTGCTTTTCCTAAAGTTAAGGACGAAAACAAGTCGTTCACCACTGTAACAGAGTTAACAGTAGAAGAAAGTTATTGATGCAAGAAAGTAAATAAGCAAATTTGTTGCTAACAATAAAACAGCTGGGGATATGTTTGTGTAGACACTAAAACATCATTTGCAAGGCAATTAACATATCATCAAAAACAAGAAAAGAAAAAAGATACATCTTTGTGTAAAAATCAGCATTCGGGAATACATGTGTATATTGTAATTGAATATACTAGACGGTAAAATGATACAAATAATTGGAATAATAAAGGCACATAATGCTTGAAAAATGCAAATACATTTGTTTTTTTATTCTAAAGCTATAAATTTATGGTGTCCTGTTGCAGTTCTAAAAATACTTATTGGTCAATATTTCGGTGAGTATTTTGTATGTAAAATCAAAATATCACAACTACCTTTATCACAAATTGTTTCACATTATTTTCTGCAAGGAAAAAAGCATCTTACACACTCTAAATCTATGGTAACTACATTTTTGTTGTTCTTTCTATTGAAAGGAAAAAAACACACCCGATGCTTAAAGTGCCTTTAAAGTAACCTAGAATGCAATTGCCCAAATAAATTAAAAAAACAACAACAAAAAACAATCACTCTCGGCGTTATTTTCTATAGGTAATCCGCAATTTCCATGTTCTATATCTTTTTGCGCGGAAAAGCTTGTGTAATCACGGAACAATACAATGACCCCTAGGATTGAACTTTCTGACTTGATCAACAAGATCCTGGAGAGATAAATTCAGTTGTTGTCAATGATAATTATTAGATATATCTTTATCATACCAACTCATCGGTTACATATAACTAGAACCGTGCTGGAAATATTGTCTATACAGATTGTCTATCTTAATAAGACGCAGCCACATCTACAATGGAACATGTATATCGAAAACAATTTCTTAATATCTTAGATAAAGCGGGTAATAAATAAATAGTATAACTATTCAAGAAATAGTAGCCTTTTAAATATTAGATGCCCATTATGCTTCAGAAATGCTTTTATTTCTTAAAAGCCCCATTAAAAAAATGGTGTACTTTTATAATATCCAAACAATTACTCATTGGCCACTTAACTGAACTAGATTTCATATGTTGTTGTTTTTTTTGCTTTTATATAGTAATAGTGAATTAATATTTGGTATGGAAGTCAAAATACTACTTTGTTAACATTTTGCTAATTTTACGACAAATTATTTTCACATTTATCGCTACTTTCTGCAGGTTACAAGCATCTAACATTTTCTAAAACCATTAATTAAACATAATAAAAATTATGTTTGCCCTTTTCTAAAAAATGTAAAAAAGAATTCTGAGGCATTATGTGCCTTTAAGATTTGCTGGTACATCTAAGTTGTACTACCATCTGTCAAGGACTTTACCCACTCAGTTTAAGATATTTAGAAATTTTCAACAAGTGTTTTCTTTATATACGTGTGTATTAAGTAAGCAAACAGGAACCGGCTCAGTCAAGATTTGTTATTTTAATTATGAAACGGAAACTCTCAGTTTAAAGTACATAAGTGAATAAAAAGATGATATGTACAATGTGTTGTTTGTAACTTACCATCTAACGATAAAAGATTTGTAGACAGCGGAAATATCAAGTAAACGTTATTGAAGATGGGGATTAAGAGCATTAAGTTACTTAATGTCTTTGAATTTCTATTTTCTTTTCATCTTCCTGTATTTTTTAAATTTTATATGCAATAACCTTTAATGTTTAATCCATACATAACAAAATATAAAAAAGTTCAGTTTCATAAAGTGTACACGATAAATTTGTTTTGTACGGCCATTTTATGCTTAAAGGTAAAATAATGGAAGGGAGGCAACTCCTAAGCATAATGCTAGGATTTCCAAATTGCAGAGTTACCTTTCTTCCCATTCAACCATTGGTAATATTGCTTAAATAAGTTTAAACAATATTTATTTATTATCTACACATTTACATAACAAGGTACATAAAATAAAATTTACGGATTGAGTAGAAAGCTTGGAAATTGCTTAATATTGCTTTGTAACGGACACCCTAGCAATGTTCTCTAAATTTAAACAACTATAATAATAAATATTTCGTGAACCCCAAATAATGTTAATTTATTTGTTAAATATATGCTCGCCTGCATAGTTCGGGTAAATTAAGTAAAACGAAATAAAAAAGTAAAATAAACAACTGGATAAACGGGTCATGCGTCCGCTATAGTTTTGACAAGTTTTTGAGAAATACGAAAATAAAATGAAAGCATTTCTGAGGCATAATGGGCCTTTAATAATCCAGACTCCAGTACATTAATGGGGAATGACCTTAATATACGTTTATTTTTTATGCCTCATGAGATAATGCTATATATATGTATATCAGGGTCTAATTTGTCGAATCAGCTAAAGTAGGGAAATGATACACTATACAAAATAACTGATAACGTCGCGACTATATAATTTCATAATCAAATAATATGCGTTTAATATCTTATTAATTACATAGTTATCTTAGTTATTTATACTTAATTGATAAAAATTAAGATTTAATTAACAAGGAGTTGCAATTGGTCTACATTTCTCAAACTACATAATTAGTGATTACATAATTATCATGGGTTACAAAGGGCTAATTGTTCCGTATGATCAAATCAATAAAGAATTTAATAACAAAATGCAGTCTGAAGGAAAGTTTTTTTTTATTTTGCAATGCTTGCATTTTATATAATCAATGTCAGCATTATTTTATTGTTTTTCTTTGTACTGAGTATATACCATTTTCTCTATTTCTTATTCATTTTATGTTCGACTATTCGACTATTATGACCGCTTCAGAGTCGCCCTCTTTACTTGAACCACTCTAGAATTTTCTTTACTTGAACCACTCTAGAGCTCTCTTTACTTGAACCACTCTTTACTTGAACCACTTTAGAGCCCTCTTTACTTGAATCACTCAGTTGAGCCCTCTATACTTAAACCATTCTAGAGTTCTCTTTACTTGAACCATTCTAGAGTTCTCTTTACTTGAACTTCTCTACAGCCCTCTTTACTTGAACCAGTCTATTGCCCTCTTTACTTTAAACACTCTATAGCCCTCTTTACTTGAACCACTCTAGAGCCTTCCTTACTTGAACCAGTCTATAGCCCTCTTTTCTTGAACCAGTCTATTGCCCTCTTTACTTGAACCACTCTAGAGCCCTCTTTACTTTGAATCACTTTTGAGCCACCTTTACTTGAACCACTCTAGAGCCCTCTTTACTTGAACCACTCTAGAGCCCTCTTTACTTGAACCACTCTTTACTTGAACCACTTTAGAGCCCTCTTTACTTGAATCACTCAGTCTCTAGAGCCTTCTATACTTGAACCACTCTTGAGCCCTCTTTATTTGAACCACTCTAGAGCCCTCTTTACTTGAACCACTCTTGAACCACTCTAGAGCCCTCTTTACTTGAACCACTCTAGAGCCCTCTTTACTTAAACCACTTTATCGCCCTCTTTACTTGAACCACTCTAGAGCTTTCTTTACTTGAACCACTCTTTAGCCCTCTTTACTTGAACCAGTCTACGGTCCTCATTACTTGAACCAGTCTAGAATACTTCTTATTAGAACCACTCTCGTCTATTATTACATACCTATTTAAGCCACTTAATTAAATTAAAATTATACTATCTGTTTCCCAGAAATGTCAAGCAGTACTTGTCGGTCATGTGACGCCTACGGAAGTTCACGACCTCCAAATTCCAGCTTCAAACACAGAGACGGATGCCGGGAGTATAACTGTCAGTGCGAATGTAACGGTTCATGGTCTTGTCCTTCAGAAATGATTAAAGATATCTGTAGGACGGACACAGAGTGCCGAACCTGCTGGGCTGGCAATGCGGTAATTAAAAGTTTTACCTTTCTTTGCATATTTTACATTTTACCCAGATATGTCAATAATTTCGTAATGTTGACTAAATTTAGTGCATCGCATTACAATAATGAATAATCAAATACATGCATTGGTTTTGGTTTAGATAACATTTACATAGATCGGATATTTTCAACCTTCTCCGGAATACTATGAATAATGGTCGAGGTAATCCGATTGTCTTTGCATGGTCCTTCCATAGTAAACTATTGAACACTTTCTGAAATTTACAGAAATATTCACAAGCTCCGAAATGCAAGACAAAGTTATCGATATACGAACATAGTAACAATCACTTCATTGGGAAGGTTCTAAGCCTTTTGAGTTTAGAGAAAACTGCTAATTAGGGAAGTAGAAAAGCTGTTATTAGTTAAGAGTTTCTGCGACAACTGCATGCTTTTAAAGGAATTTTCTATTGGCAAGAGGTCCTTAAATAGGAAAAAAACTGTATCAATATATATGGATTACAAGGCACACATTATTTTAACTTTTAAGATTCATGACTCTGGTACATTTTGACAAGGCGCCATAAGTTAAATTATTTGTTGTTTCTTTTCCAGGAACGCGATACTAACCGTCCCTTCACGTTTACAGAAGACTGTTATAAATATAGTTGCTTCTGCGCATGTGACGGAAGTTGGGATTGTCCAAAGAATAAAACCATAGATGTTTGTAACACTGATCCAGATACAGGTATGTCAATGTTTGACCTACACTGTTTATTTTCCTTATATGATAATGTATGATTTATAAGATAAGAGTATAGGGTTCCTACATGAGTATCTTTTTGTTAGTTTGTTTTATTTATTGGGTTTTACGTCACACCGACACATTATAGGTTAAATGGCAACGCTCCAGCTTGACTGGTGGATGAAGAACTCAGGTGCCCTTCCGTGCAAAATTTCAGGTACGAATGAGCACCTGAGTAGAACCACCTACGTTTCGTAAGCCAGCTGGATAGCTTCATTACATGAAAGAATCCAAGCACCTGTCAGGATTCGAACCCTCAGCGGTGAGGAGCAAGTAAATTGAAGTCAACTACCAAATCGACTCGGCCACGGACGCCCCATATGAGTATAATGGTGCGTAAATTGTATTTGACTAAAATAAATAATTCTGATGAGGCGCCAAAATCGCAGGGTAAGTAAAATCCACGAGCGGCAAATCCAAGGTATATATTAAGATACTCTTAGGGTGTCCTATTATTATATATTTCCTCTAGAACACAACGTATGATGTGAGCAACGCAACATCGTTTCAGACTACACTCGTAAACACTAGTAAACAATGCTATAATACGGAATCCTGTTAGTTCCATTTTAATTGTCATGTGTCGCTCCTTTGGGTCAACAGATGTTGAAAAAGAATACGAATATTGTTTCTTGCCTTACCACGAGCAATAGAATATATGCGACATTTGTTGTGGCCTTGCACTGATTCCGTAGATTTTTTCATTTTCTTTAAAATAGATGAACATATATTTTTAAGTTTTAAAACGATAAATTTATTTTTAGGATGCTACTATTGTTCTGTTGGGGACGGAAGGCATAAAGGTGGCACGCGCTTCAAGCACGTGAATGGATGCATCGAATACGAATGCACGTGCAGCTGTGATGGAAGCTGGAACTGTCCTGGAGAACTTGCTAAGGATAAGTGTCGCACGAACCCAAAGACCGGATGTTACTATTGTGAAGTTAACGGTGACCGTTACGAGGGCAACACGTACTTTAAATACACAAACGGATGTATTGAATACAACTGTGCTTGTAATTGTGACGGGAGTTGGAATTGCCCTGGTGAAAGAGCACGTGACTTATGCAGACAAAATTCCACTTCAGGTTGTTATTACTGTGAAATCGATAACTATTTATATCAAGGGAATTCTCAATTTGATTTGGTGCAGAACTGTTACAAGTATCCCGGATGTACATGCGCGTGCGACGGCGGATGGACATGCGCACACACCATAGGACAGTACGTCTGTGATGATCGAGGGAATGAACGCACTAGTTGTAACACATGTATCGTAGATGGAACAGAATATCGTGGTAACTCCATGTTTTCTCTCGATAGGGAATGCGTGAAATATATCTGTAACTGCGATTGTAACGGAAGACTTCACTGTCCGTCCGGAAATGCACGGAGAACTTGTGAAAATGGCAACAGCGGTTACTTTGCTAGCATTCAAACAGGTGAAAGGACCGACCATGCACATACACGGTCTCCGAGGCAAGTTAGCGTTGATACAGGGTGCTCAAAGTGTTACATCTCTAACACAGAGGTGTATGATGCTGGGGACCAGTTCACGTTGGACAGTGACTGCAATAGGTTTCAATGTTACTGTAAGTGTGACGGATCGTACGACTGTCCTTCCCAGTACACAACTAACATCTGCAAGAGGACCGGTTCGGGATCATCTCGAGGGTCGTCATCAAGTAGTTCTTCCTCGAGTAGCGGAGGAGTATCCGGTGGCGGCGTATCAGGTGGCGGTCTTACGGCAACTTCATCAGGTTCCCGGGTAAAAGCTATCAGTAGGGGAACACTTGTGGGTACAAACGTGGATCAAGATCTTGGCGTGAATGTTTGTAGACAGTGCGAGTATCTTGGTGTGACATATGAAGGTTTGTTTCCTTAATATTACTTAACGCAAACATAAACCAGAATTACTTTAAAAGAAGTAGACATAATATTATACATACTTGCATGCATAGAAAAGTTAGTAAATAAATCAAGTAATTAAGTAAATCAATTGACCACCGTGGAATGATTAATATCAGTTTTGAAAAAATCCAAAAGGTTATGCATATGCTAAATATCTTAAATATTATTCCTCATATTCGTCTATATAAATTAAGCGACTCCTGGGCCGTGACGGAAGGGGCATGATTAGAAAATTAATATAGATTCGTGGAGGCACATAAGAAAATACAATATTCCAAATATCTAGGTTCTTGGAATTGTTGTTTCACACGATAACACCCAAATGCGTTTTCCTATAGAAATCTATATAAAGCATTTGACCCCGGAATTCGGCCAATATTGACCCAGGGGGAGGGGCAGGATGTATATCACTTTTATAGTGATCAATAAGACAATGCTACATGGCAAATATATAATCTATAGGCATTGTAGTCTCATAAAATAAAACTAAAATGTGTTTTTCACATACAAGACTATGTCAACTAAGTGACCATAGGGGCGCGAGAAATATTGTCTCAAGGGCCATGATTAATACCAGTCACTTTGTTGTCCACAAAGCGATGTTATATGCCAAATATCTAAGCTCTCGACAATGTAGTTTAAAACAGTCTCAGATGCACTTTTTCTATATAAATCTACAATGAATATAAAAAGTGAGCAGGGTCAACATTGAATCAGTGGGCATGGTTCATTTCATTTTGTAAATGCTAATATTACGCATGCTTTTAACGTATTTTAGCTCCAGACATCATATTTTAACACAAACTTAAACGTATTTTCTTATACAAGTCTATATATCAAGTGATCTCGGGTAGCCCAAACCTTTGGTCTGCATATCGTCTTATAATAAGTATAATTTTAGCCAAAATATTCTAATTTCTTTCATCGGTTTAAATGAGACAGATCGGACATGGAATTTTGAAATTTATACAAAATGGCTATTCCACGACTTTGCCAACAAATGGCCGGCCGGCCGGACGGACGACCAGGTATATATAGAAATACGCCGAAGTTTTTTTCGGTCGTATAAAAAGCAAAATATAGCCGCCATTTTATAACATAATAAGTCTAAAGATAGAAAATCACCACAAAGCCAATTTAGAACCAAAATGAGACAGATATGTTGTACTTGTATTCCAGGAAACAAGGCATTCACGTTCGAGAAAGGCTGCTTCCAGTATAATTGTTTCTGTGAATGTAGCGGAAGCTTCAATTGTCCGTCGGAGAGGTCGCAGTACATATGTGAAGGTCGGAAGGAATGTATTAGATGTGATCTCACAGACTATGACGGCAGTTTCAAGAAACCCAACACGAATTTCACGATCCGTCGAGGATGTGATCTGTTTGAAAACTGCAGGTATGTCATCGTTATTGATCAGAAATTATGGTTTTGCAGTAATCGTTACGTTCATTACTTTGTGTGTTTCATTTTTTGAGATATGTGATGAATTTTGCTGCATTTAGGTGAGTAAAATTTAGCAATTTGCCCCATATAATGTGGATTACAGCACAAACATTACAGAGTAACGTCCTTTGGGATCTAAAGATATTTTGGTTGTGGCTGAAAGGTTCTGTTAATGAGAGGTTATAATAAAAGGATTTTGGCAAGCATTGATATTGTTGTTTTGAGAGGTTATCGCTATACAGGCGGACAATATACACAGGTTACAACTTACATCGTCTTTCACAATTTCCTTTGTTGCACTGTTATATTGGAAAACATATTTGCAAATAAATAAATAAATAAATAAATAGATAAATAAATAAATAAATAAATTATTTATTAAAAAATAAATAAATATATAAATAAATAAATTAAATAAATAAATTATTTATTAAATAAATAAATAAATAAAAATAAATGAATGAATAAATAAATAAAAAATGAATGAATGAATAAATAAATAAATAGATAAATAAATAAATAAATAAATAAAAACATAATATAAATAAATAAATAATATAAAATAAAAAGATAAAAAAAAAAATAAATTGTTTGCTTTTAGTATCAGTATTATCAGTATTAGCTGTATGCGTTTCTTTGCAATTACGGATTTCAATCGTGTCACATTATTTACAATATGAGTTGTTTTATAAATTATAAAATATTGGGACTAGTCCTACTGTTGGCCTGTAAATTATTACAATTTATTGCTGCATATTAACTTAATATGTAGCCTGCGTAAACTGCTATAATAAATCGAACACATTTATAATTATAATAAAATAAAAAAAAAATAAAAGAAAAACAACATAATTTATGCAAATCACTAAAGATCCTGTAACACAATTTTTTCATGGTTTTATTTCATAAATATGATGCTCAAATTAACATTTGTCAATATTGTAAGTTCCAATAAGCATTATTTATAAAGATATTACCCAATTTAAGATTTCATGTAAATAAAGGGAGGTAATTATTATTTTCTATAAATTCTAAGTCAAATTTTCCATAAGAAATGAATGCATGTAATTTATCGATTAAATATAATGTGCACAAATATTTGCAGTACACATTTTACATATATAATTTTTTGCAAGTTTGGTATACATACAGTAACAATGATACAGGATCTTTAAACATTACATCGAAAGTACATGCAACTTTTTATATTTATTCTAAAAATAGTTTTGTGGGTGGTTTTCCCATAGGGAACTGCAATTTAACTTAAATTAATTCATTATACATGTATATTATAGTAAGTCATTTGTGGCATCAGACAACTGAAACTTAAATCAAGCTATTAGATGATGGTAATGTATTCGATGTCCTTAAAATACCCGCTCTAGCAACAACATTAAATCTTAGCACATATCAATACATGGTAAATTTAAGGATAAATCATACACCATTTTAATTTATTTGTGTTTTGATGGATTGAACCTGCTGGTACAGACCGGAATATCTAGCTCGAGGGTAACTGTTTACGGCGGTGTCGAGGCCCTGCCGAATTTCCGCTAAACAGTTACCCAAGAGCGAGATATTCTGGTCTGTTAAGACAGTCGGTGTTCTTTTTCTTGCATACATGTATAACATGTGTAATCATATTTCGAAAACTGTTATTTTCCTTTAGCATTTATTTCTTATAGTGGCTTATGAATTTACAATTTAAAACGACAAAACGTCATTCTAAGAACGCATTTTCATTCCTAAATAGCGCGCGGGAATGAAGTTATTTACAGCACGAGACTTGTCACGTGTGTGAAAGGAAGGTTTTCCTAGCACTGGTGTATACATTAGATAAACCTGTCTGATATGCAAAGAAATCATTTGATTTTTTTTTCTATTCAGGTGTAATTGCGACGGGGGATGGCAATGTGAGGACGGAGTTTACACATGTGATTTAAAAGCAGGTAGGTATCCATATATACATTATCCATGCACGTTACAAGTTACAGTTTACTAGTATTACGAACCATAAATAATGAAGAAACGAATATGTGACAATGATAATCTTGTTATCCCTTCGCGGAATTGCGATACATAGAGAATACCATGATAGTGTCTGATATCAGAAAATTATCAGGCAAGACTTTTAGGCGAAGTTTTATGTCATCAGACACTTGTTTGATATTCTATTTATCATGTTTCAATTCAATATGCCTTTCATTCTTTAAACTTCAAATGAAACAAAGCATGTCAAGAACCTGTCAAGAACCTCTCGATTTCACGCCGCGTGCAATACTATGCTAAGGGTCACATCGATAAGAAACAATCCCGTATATTATAAGAGAGACTTTAATGTTTATTGACTATCGGATTTAAAGTTTATTAGTTTAATATTTTCAAGCTTGTAAGAGGTAAACATATTCCATTCTGTTCATTCTATTTCAATATGTATTGATAATGTATCTAATAAAGAATAGGGTGACTGATTAAGTTAAATTTATCAGACATGCACTTAGTTAGCAGAAATCAAAGAAATGACATGATAAAATACCAATAATCTTAAACCGGTGAAAATGTTGCTCGATTTGCTAATAAGAATAAGAAGAGCTGATCATGTCATGGAATATCAAAGAATAATATTTAGGGAGTTAAACAGCTTGACATCATAGATATTGTTATGTAGTAGTCGCATCATCGTACTTTCTCACACGCAATATAATTATAAAAATAATAGTAATAATAAGAATTAGAAGAAGGAGAAGAAGAAGAATATTAATGATGATGAATGATGATGGTGCCAATGATATTGGCGTGTATTATATGGATGATAATAATAATACTAATTATAAAAGCAATGATAATGATGATGTTAAAAATAGAAATTCAAAATTATGAACAAAAAATAATTCATCCTAACAAGTTTAATATCAATAATCAGGATGTGAAGTAGACGGTCTAAGGTACGCAGATGGCGCTGTGTTTGAACTAACACGAGGCTGTGATAAATATAAGGACTGCATGTGTCATGAAGATGGTAGATGGGATTGCGCGGGAAAAGATGTTGAAGATCTATGCGGCCAATGCCGCAAGTGTAAGATTGGGGACGATTACTACGAGGGAGACACGACCTTTACAGGTAATTTTGCTACGTTTTATAATCAGTTTAAAATTATAATAAAGATACTTCCCTTTTAGACATCGATTCCAATACAAATATATTTAACAGCGTTCAACGAAATCAGCAACAATTTACAAGGTTGATGAATGTTCACGTTATTGTCATCAGTTTCTAAAGGCCATAAACATATTTTATTAAATTATATGTCGTAGTTTTTTCTTGCCTCAAAAAATCTTTAAAGAACGATGCGCACTAATTAAAGTTCGGTGCCATTGAAATTAGTCAGATAGAAACAACAATATTTTGGCATTCTATCAAAAACACTGTTATATTGGTATAGTTTCACTTGTTATGGTTGTTTTTAACGTACAGGAATCTTTTGTCTAGCAAAAACATCCATCTGCACATTAAGTACTTTGATTTTCCGTAATGTGTTGCATGTTTTTCATGTTTGAACATTAATAAACATGAACGCGCTGATATATTTTTAATGCTGCATGCCTCCACTCTAGATGAGCCAAAATATTTCAGGAAAATGAACTTGCAGGAAATGGAAAGTAAAAACAACGCAGGGTTATTTTACATATTTGACCTAAATTTGGAAATTTTCGTAGATTTTCAGTGCCGTTTTCAATGTGTAAATCACTTTCCTTGTCCATTTGACTATATTTCACTTTTTAATACAATTAAAATCATGGCAAATAAACATGAATGTGGAGGCACGCTTCTTTAACAAAAGAGTTATATACATGTGTTAATGACGCTTAAATAATAAAACAAATGAATGACAACGTTATTTACCCTTATTTTATTATTCATAATAATAACTTAATTTAATGACCGTGGTTAAGTAAAATATCTAATTGAAACTTTCTTGTACTTCAACAGCAAATGTCAACTGTACGAGGTACACCCGATGTACGTGTAACTGTGACGGATCATATGAATGTAGGGGTGGTAGATACACTTGTGATTCACGCGGAGACCAAACGCCCGAATGTACTGACTGCATTTTCGACGGCAGAAGATATAGGTTGGTATTACACATTTGTGTTGTTTCTGAGTCTAGTTAAGAAAGCTAACGAAAACATGGGCCTCTCGGTGCGCCTCGTCATTTTGTCTTAATTGTCCTTGTGAAATGGTATACTTTTGTCGCAGCAAGCAGTGTAAATAAGAAAAATATAACTGTGCAAGATCGTGCTAGTCCTCCAGTATCTAAATGGTCTTTACATGATTTTATGAAAATTTATCAAGTTATTTTTTATCATAAATATATAATTTAAATACAACGCTTTTCGATTAATTATCTGTTAGCTGGATGCCTGTATAAAACCGTTTAGATGGTGTTGTTGGTAGTTTATCTTCAATATCACGGCGGTAACCCACTTTGAATTTAAAAGAGCATACTTCAGCAACATGTCCCTTTATAGTATATCTCCGCG
This sequence comes from Ruditapes philippinarum, assembly GCF_026571515.1. Lineage (NCBI taxonomy): Eukaryota > Metazoa > Mollusca > Bivalvia > Venerida > Veneridae > Ruditapes > Ruditapes philippinarum. The sequence goes on along the minus strand of NW_026851760.1, from coordinate 12,913 downwards.
GGAATATACAGAAATGCGAAACTGCTGTACCACCTTTTACATTTCTTATGAGAAACACCAGTTTCGCACCAATTTCAATGTTTTCTAATTCAGACAAGGCCAAAGTTTTGATCACACTTCCTCCAATCGCGGTTGTACAAGGTATAGAGGTTGTGAATGTCGATGTGGCGAGACTACGTGCAGAGAGGTAGATGAAACCTGTGGTGATTGTCGTTCTTGCAACCTAGACGGGAAAGAACATCCAGGCGGATCTATATTCAGTTATACTCAAGGTTGTTACGAATACAGTCGATGTGAATGTAATTGCAATGGTAAATGGGAATGTTTTGGTGACTCTGCAAAGGACATCTGTAACGCTTGCAGGAAGTGTAATGTTGACGGAACCATCTATGACCCTTACACCAAATTTAAACTGGACCGTAAATGTTGGAATTATCAATGTTTCTGTCTTTGTAATGGCACAGTGGTTTGTCCCAGCGAAACAGTGGTTAACACCTGTAACGAGCCGGATCCCTGTCTGACATGTGAAGTTGAAGGTCGCCAGGTGCGTGGCAATAGCCACTTTAATTTCAAGCTCAGTGGAATGGACATGTATTGCCGATGTAATTGTGATGGAAGTTACGTATGTGTAGCCGAGTGGATGTACATAAAAGAGGATGTTTCTATTTCCGGTTCAGGAATAGGGAGCGGCTTAGAACGCTGTTCCAGATGTCTAATTGATGGGCGTTCTTATAAGGGGGATAGTAAATTCTCAATCGCACGTAACGGATTTACTTTAGATTGTGACTGTTTTTGTAATGGTGGGTACTATTGTATAGGAAAAACAAGTTTTGAGTACAAAGGATGTCGCCAATGTTCTGCATACGGTAAGTCTTTTCCTGGAGACTCAAGTTTTCCTTTGGTATACAATGGCCTTAAACTTTCCTGTGAGTGTGAATGTGACGGCAGTTATATATGCTACGGAGCTGAGCGTCAGGTTATCATTTCTTGTACAGGGGGATCAGGATGTCTGCCAAGAAACTGCGGACAGTGTATAGTAGACGGCGTGCGGTTCAATGGGCTCGATCAGTTTGGCACTTTATATAGGGAACAAAATCTGCGATGCGATTGTGGCTGTGATGGGTCTTACTATTGCGAAGGTTCTGGCGGACTTATCATATCATGTGTGGGAGGAAAATGTGTAGAATTAGGTTGCAGTTCATGTGAAGTATTTGGCGATAGAATAAATGGAGGATCCGCATTCGACCTCCACTATAAAGGATTAAAACTAGGTTGCCAGTGCGAATGCGGAGGAAATTATCAGTGCTATGGCAGCAACAGGGAAATAATCGTCCAATGTATTGACGGAAACGGATGTTTGACCGGAAGCTGTCGTTCATGCGTTGTAAACAATAGACGCTATAATGGAAAGTCTACATTTAGATATGATTACAATGGTATCGACATGCTGTGCACTTGTGCTTGTGATGGAAGCTACTTTTGTGAGGGCGTTACAGAGATAATACAGATCTCGTGTATAAATGGACAATGCACACGACTTGGATGCGCATCATGTAACATATTTGGTCTATCATATGACGGTGATTCAACGTTTGATATTATTCATTCTGGCCTTAAATTAAACTGTAAATGCTCTTGTGACAGCGGGTATGTCTGTTACGGTGGATCGTCAACAGCTGTAGTCACATGTATTGGTGGACGTGGACGCGGTTGTTTGCCATCAACATGCAGTCCTTGTTTAGTAAACAATAGGGAATACGCTGGTAGATCTACTTTCCGTTCATCTTATAAAGGTATCGATATTATGTGCACGTGCGGATGCGACGGTTCAAGTTACTGTGTAGGCATAACAACAAGTATTGAAGTAACATGCACAGGAAATAAATGCACGCGGATTGGTTGCAAAGAATGTAGTATATTTGGAAGAGAGTATATTGGTGGATCACAGTTTGATATGATATATCAAGGAAAGCCCGTCACGTGTGAGTGTGATTGTGATGGAGGATACATTTGTAAGGGATCTACCGGAATCACTATCATAACATGCATAAATGGTTTTGGATCAGGTTGTCTGATATCCAGATGTAGCCAATGTGAAGTAGAGGGACGTCGATATGAAGGCAATTCAAAATTTCAGATATTATACCAAGGCATTGACATGGAATGTACCTGTTCGTGTGATTCGTCTTATTACTGCCAAGGAATCAGAGAAGAAATATATCTTTCCTGTTATGGTGGTAAATGCTCAAAGCCAATCGGGTGTAGGCAGTGTAGTATATTCGGACAGAATTATGACGGTGTATCTCAATTTGACCTTGTCTATGCTGGTATGCTATTGAATTGTCAGTGTGCATGCGACGGAAGTTACTTTTGTATTGGAGAAGAAAACACAAAAATAATACAGTGCAGAGACGGACGTGGAAATTGTTTGGATAGAACTTGTCTACCTTGCCAAATGGGTGGACAGACTCTCTTGCCAAGATCCACAGGTCGTGTGCAATATGATGGTTTTGATCTCAATTGCATGTGTGGCTGTGATGGATCCGTATATTGTACTGGTATAGGTTCTAAGATTATAATTACCTGCATTGGCGGCATCTGTACACCGTCAGGATGTACAACATGTCGAGTATTTGGGAAAGAGTATAGAGCGTTATCGTCTTTTAACACTATTTATTCTGGATACAATCTGGACTGCCGATGTGACTGCTCTGGTGGGTACTTTTGTGAAGGTGAAATAAATCTGGATTGTAGAGACACCACACGGCAAGACTGTTTAATTGGAACATGTCAAAGTTGTTTACTTGACGGGAGACAACACAGAGGTAATTCTGTTTTTAAACATGTTTACAACGGTATCGACGTTTCTTGCACGTGTGGTTGTGATGGAAGCGTTTTTTGTCAGGGAGTAACAGAGGTAATTGAATTACGTTGCGTTTCTGGACAGTGCACTCCGCTGGGATGTAGAAGCTGTCGGATATTTGAAAAGGATTACAAACCATTGTCTTCTTTTGATATCATTTATCAAGGTGTTAAATTGGATTGTAACTGTGCATGTGATTCTAGTTATTTTTGTATAGGTTCTACAGGAGAAAGGGTTATTGAATGCCTGCCCGGAAGAAATTGTCTTACGGATCCATGTAGAAAGTGTGTTGTAAATGGCAGACAATACGATGCATATTCTACGTTTCCACATAAATATAGGAACATCGATATGCAGTGTAGGTGTGGATGTGATGGCACATCATATTGTGAAGGAACTGAAATTGTGATTTTCGTCTCTTGCATCGGGGACACTTGCTCACAGATTGGATGCAAAAGTTGTAATATATTTGGGAATAAATATGAAGGAGATACATCCTTTGATATTGTATATAAGGGTGTAAAGCTAGATTGTACATGTGATTGTGATACGTCATACAGATGCATCGGCAAATCACCAGAAGATAATCTTATCTGTCCTGCTGGCCAGTCATGTGTGACACCAAAGTGTAAGAAATGTCGTGTGAACAACACGAGATACATGGGTGGACAAACCTTCCAGATTGACTACGAAGGTGTACGATTAAATTGCATTTGTGGATGTGATGGCAGTTATTACTGTAGAGGGATATCTATTGATATAGAATATTCATGCTTTAGGCGTGGTGGTTGTAAGCAGATTGGTGGATGTCGCTCATGTAATATATTTGGTATTGATTACCCGGGAGGAGCAACCACAGAGTTTGTATATCAGGGATATTTCATGAAATGTCAGTGCAATTGTGATTCAGGATACAAATGTCTAGGAACAAAGGGTGAAATCATTATTGAATGTGCGCCTGGTCGAGATTGTGTGGACAAGACTTGTGGTACATGCCGAATTGACGGACGTGAACTTGCTGGAAATTCTGAGTTTGATTACTTATACAATGGTAAAGATATGCGCTGTACATGTGGTTGCGATGGAAGTTATTATTGTAGGTGCAAAGATGATAATACAGAAATATCGTGCAACAGGCGTGGATCTTGTACATGGGTTGGATGTAACACGTGTATGTCTGACGGTATACAGCGCCAGGCGTACGAAGAATTCGAAAAATACTACGACAATATTCGAATGAATTGTTTATGTTCCTGTGACGGTAGTTATCGTTGTCAAGGTGTTGATAGAAGGATTGTAATTATTTGCTCAGGTGATGCCTGCAACTTGGAAGGATGCCGGACATGCTTACATGACGGACGAGAATACCAGCAAAATGACGAGTTTGAAATACAACGTGGGAGTGAAAGAAAACGTTGCACATGCAAATGTGATGGAACCACAGACTGCACAACAGTTGTTCAACCAACTTGTCTTTCTTGCAATATTGACGGTGTAACATACAAAGGTCACTCGAGACAAAGGGTTTACAGAGATTCTGTCTCCTATATTTGCGACTGCTATTGCAACGGTACATCAAACTGCTATCTCGAAAGAAGACCTTCCTGTAAAGAATGCGTAATCGGTGGACAGAGATATGACGGAAGAACTCAATTTGAAACTGTACTCGAGGGATCACGTATGCAGTGTACTTGTGATTGTAGTGGGAGTTTTGTATGCAAAAGCGATTACAAAACTTGTTCATCCTCGTCTGGTTGTGTTGATGTTTGCACTGATTGTGTGATAGACGGAAAGACTTACGACGGAAATACCGATTTTCAAGCAGATGTTTTTGGATCAAGAATGCAGTGTAGCTGTGATTGTCGTGGAGGATTCACCTGTCGTGGAAACGGGCGGACTTGCACCGTTTCAGGCTGCGTTGATAATTGTAGACGGTGTAACATTGACGGTCAAAGCTTCAAAGGAAATACAAACTTTGATGCAGATGTTTTCGGCTTAAGAATGAAATGTGACTGTGACTGTACCGGAAGTTTTACATGTCGCAGTGATTATCGGACTTGTACAAGTTCCGGTTGCGTAGATAACTGCAGACGGTGCAACATTGACGGGCAAAGCTTCCAAGGAAATACAAACTTTAATGCAAATGTGTTTGGTTTAAGAATGGAATGCAATTGTGACTGTACCGGAAGTTTTACATGTCGCAGTGATTACCGAACTTGCACAAGTTCTGGATGCGTAGATAATTGTAGACGCTGTAACATCGATGGACGTAGTTTTGAAGGAAATACAAATTTTCAGGCTGACGTTTTTGGCCTTCGAATGGATTGTAATTGTGACTGTACCGGAAGTTTCACCTGCCGTAGTGACACTCGAACATGTACAAGTTCCGGTTGCGTAGATAATTGTAGACAGTGTAACATTGATGGACAGACTTTCAAGGGAAATACCAATTTCAAGGCCAATGTTTTTGGTTTACGAATGGACTGTAGTTGTGACTGTACGGGAAGTTTCAGTTGCCGTAGTGAGACTCGAACATGTACAAGTTCCGGTTGTGTAGATAATTGCAGACGGTGTAACATTGATGGACAGACTTTCAAGGGAAATACCAATTTCAAGGCCAATGTTTTTGGTTTACGAATGGACTGTAGTTGTGACTGTACCGGAAGTTTCAGTTGCCGTAGTGAGACTCGCACGTGCACAAGTTCCGGTTGTGTTGATAATTGTAAACAATGTTTGATTGATGGCCAAAGATTTCAAAATGAAAGAGGCTTTGTTGCAAATGTGTTTGGAGACCGTATGCAATGTAGTTGCGATTGTTCGGGAAGTTTCACATGTAGCAGCAGCCGACAAACTTGTACTTCCGCTTATGGTTGCAAATCTTCATGCCAGTCATGTACAGTAAACGGACGGCGTCGTGATGGAGATTCAGAATTTGAGGACATACTTCAAGGAATTCGTATGAAGTGTTCATGCGACTGTGCAGGCAGTTGGGTTTGCCGAGGCGGAACATATACCTGTAATAGTTTCGGATGTAAAAGTAGCTGCGAAGGTTGTGAAATTGAAGGGAAACGTTATGATGGTAATACAAGATTTGAAATTTTCCACCAAGCTTACGGAATAACGATGACATGCGAATGTCAATGCGGAGGGTCGTACACATGCAAAGGCACGAAGGAGATTGAATCTTGTGTTGGGTCCGGATGTAATGACGATGGTTGTAATGATTGTGTGATAAACCGCATTAAATATAAAGGGAATACACAATTTGAAGCTATGATTGACGGATTACGAATGCAATGTACTTGCTCATGTAGTGGAGGCTATCGTTGTACTGGAACTAGGACAGAGAAAGAATGCTACGGTCCAGGCTGTACCGACAATGCATGTTTGAACTGTGTAATAAGGGGACGAACATATGCAGGAAATACTCAATTTGACATTGACGGTGATGATGGAGTCAGACTGAGGTGTATGTGTGACTGTGACGGGCGGTACACATGCAAAGGTGAAAAGTCTACAACAGTTTGTGTTGGCGCAGGTTGTGAAGGTAATCCACAATGTAATTCGTGTATTTATGAGGGGAGAGAATATGCAGGTCGAAGTGTATTTAAGACTGTTAAAAATGGAGTGAACATGGACTGCACGTGTGCGTGCACGGGAGAAGTGCGATGTGAAGGTAAGCGGATCATAGAATGTGAAGGACCAGATTGTTTCACAGGATGTAGAAGATGTGTTATTGACCAAGTCCCTTATACTGGCAATACGAGATTTACTATAAGAAAAGGTAATGTTGATTACTCGTGTGTTTGTTATTGTGATGGATCTTACAGTTGTAAGGGTTCAACAGGTTTCGAAACTTCTTGCGTTGGCGAGAGTTGCGCAGCCGACCAGTGTAGGAATTGCATGCTGTTTGACAAGGAATACCAGCTTGATGCAAGGTTTAGACTTCAGAAAAATGGCCTTATAATGAACTGTGTGTGTGAATGTGATGGCGCGTATAGATGTTTCAGTATATCTGGCACATGTTTTGGTGAGGACTGTGACGTGTACGGATGCAAATCATGTTCAGCTGAAGGTAAGGCCTTTGGCGCCAACACGCAGTTTGAACTGTCAACCGGACTTATATGTACCTGTCAGTGTAATGGCGAGTATACTTGCAGGTCAAAGTCACTTCAGATTGACTGTATCGGAGCAGACTGTGGTGTAGGGAGCGGCTGTCGGAAGTGCAGTATTGATGGTGACATTTATACAGGAAACAAACGGTTCCAAATACGTAAATATGGTTTGCTTATGCATTGTGCGTGTAATTGTGACTCATCATACACGTGTCGTGGATACCAAATTATTTCTGACGGTGAGAGCTCCGTCGGATCGGGTTGTAATGCTTGTGAAATAAATGGTCGACGCTATAACGGAAACACACGATTTCAGGTAATGATTAACGGGGAACGCAGCGTTTGTTCATGTGACTGTGACGGAACGTACACTTGTCAGGATTCTGAAAGAGAATGTCGTGAATGTGTCATCGGTTCACAAAAATACGCAAGCAATACAGATTTTTCATTGATTCAAAATGGTCAGAGTATACGATGTCGCTGTGATTGTGGCGGTAATTTTATATGTGAAGGTAAAGGAGGCGGGGCTTGCAGTGGAAACGAATGCGGGTCAGAAAGATGTAATGTTTGCACAATATTTGGTGTCAGGTACAGGGGTAACTCTAGGTTTTCTACTGAAGTAAATGGCATGAATATGTTATGTGAGTGTCTGTGCACTGGAGAATATTCATGTCGAGGTTATAGACAAATTACCAATGTTATATTACCAGCAAAGAAAGAAAAAATTTGCGAATCTTGCTACGTTGCTGGAACTGAACATCCGGGCAATTCGAGATTCAAGATTCAAAGAGGGTGCTTCCAGATAGAATGTGTTTGTGGTTGTAATGGAATGTGGGAATGTCCGGACCAAATACCGACCTACACATGCCCCGGTGGAAGATTTGATTTTGATTCAAATGTTGTGACCAAACAGCGCTATAGCATTGCTGGTACTCATGTGTATACTAAAGGAACTACCAGTACAGATTCGAAACAGTCTGTTATTTATACAGGGGAGGAAACATCATCGGTTGTGTTTGGTGATGGTGTATCATGTCAGTCGTGCTTTATAAACGAACGGGAGTACGACGGAAATACTGAATTTGTATTACAAGATGGCTGCCTTCGGTGGACATGCGCATGCGACTGTTCAGGCGGATGGAACTGTTCCGCAGTCACAGGAAGTCAGTGTGATGGACCGCTTTCTCCTTTTGAACATAAACAATGTAAGGTTTGTGAAGCATATGGAAAACGATATCCTCCAAATAAAGAATTTCAAGCTGAGGACGAATGTTACAGATATACGTGCACGTGCAATTGCGATGGTTCATGGGAATGTCCGAGGGAATTAACAGTACAAACTTGCAGCGATACCTCGTCTGTGTATGACCCAGAAAAGGGCACGTGTCGACAGTGTATAATAGGTCCCAATAAGTATAACTATGGTGACACATTTGACCTTATTGATAACTGTATTAATTATAAATGTTTGTGTCAATGTGATGGACAGTACAAATGTCCTGCTTCAACTGGAGTTCGAGTATGTCGAACAGGATCAGGCACTCCAGGTCGACAAGTAACAACAGGATCTAACACAGTTGCCCAAACAGGTCGAACAGTTGTTGCAATCCGACCGTCTGGATATGGAACTAGAGGAACATATTCCAGCACAACGGGAACAAAATATTCAAGTAGCCATTCCGGGACACAGACCGGACAAACTAACGAAAACATGTATAGAATACAGACAAGTGAATATCAATCACAAGGTAATGTCAAAATATAAGTTTAATTCCATTATTCCGACATGTTTAAATATAGGTTGACAGTCTACCAATTATATTAGTAACCGGTATACGTTAACAAGGCAAAATTAAACCATTTAATCAAGACATTACCTAAATCAGATAAGGGTTACAATGTAAGCATTTTGTATTTCTTAAAATTTAAGTTTTTTTTAGAAACCAATCAATGGTAAGCAACTCAATACGCGTTCCAAATTCATTTGTTTTTATATACAATGTATAATACCAAGTATATTTTGTTGAATGTTGAAGGGACTTTATATGACGGGATTAAAAAATATATTTTTCGAGATTAATGTTCAATTTGATTTAGGTCTAGACCAAACATGTGTGTTAAAGCTACATGCCTCCAAATAGGTCAAAATATTTCAATAAAATCAAACTTGAGTTAAATGTACTAAGATGTGAGGAAAAGTAAATAGTTACAAGATTCAAGTAATATTTTATATATAATGTGCGATTCATGACTGATTTTTCAGTATTAACAACCATATTCCTACTGCGTTACTTACACAGTAAATGCTATTTATGCATTTTTGACCTTTTGGTAATTTACGTGGTTTGTACGTGTCATTGATAATGTGTAAATTCATGGTAACTTCACAATATTACACATTCAAATACATTTTTAAAATTTTCATGAAAGTTAGCATGAATCTGGAGGCATGCTGCTTTAAAATATTTAGATAATCTGCTGTTTTTCCGGAATAAACATTGTACTTGTAAAACAATGACCCAAATAAAAAAAATGTTGCTTTGAGACCAGAGATAGCACATAATCACATTTTCCAATTTATTTCTGAATAATTATTCTCATTACCTCTTGTATATTTTTTTCTGTTTCAAAAGTTCCAGCTGTTCTATGTAAGAAATTCAAATTTACTGTTTTTATGCTTTTGGACACCGGTGGAGTTTCTTATAAAATAGAGAAAATAAGAATCCCTAAAGAAAGCCCGACACGGCAAAATTAAAAATGTTGCAGGCTCGGTTTGATTGAGCCTGTTCATGGACGGTACTGTCAAGTGCAAACTACTGTCCACGCCCCCTAGCACCGGCTTAAGCAGAATTCGACATTTAACATGAACTGGTACAATTTGGAATTTAGAAACATCCGCAGATGTGTTGTATAAGTCGACACCTCCATAGTAAATATGTGTTAAAGTTTAAAATCATTGTGTTTTGCATTTATTTAAGTTCATTTTTATATTTTTAAGATAATTCAGGAAGTTTGGCGTCCATATTAAGCGGAAGTCAGTGCAGGGATTGTATTTTTGATGGAGAGGTAAGAACTACACTCATATCTTTTATCTGAATTTCCCATGGAAATAATTCGTTTAACCGGGCATTGTTAGTTATCAGTGTACTAAAAAGTACAACTGTACTAATGAAAGAAGGCGATCATCAGATAATTTATGAAAATAATTCGATAGTGTTTTACTTTGCAAAACTTTTAAGGGGTAAATCGGTCCGAACGAATACGTTCAATAAGTTTCTTGATTGTATAATATGGCCGGTAACTATGTTATGTTACTTTTATTACTGATAAAGCAGTTAACTGCAGCGGACATATTCTTGAGAGATACAGGATTTGTACGATACGAGCTTGAAACAAATATCACAAGTGCTGTAGTTTTGTTCTCGTAGACCTCTCACGTATTTGCTATTATACTGAAACATTATTCAAGAAATTGTTTATTTTATATAGATTTGAAAGATGTATTTTTTCTGATGTACTAAAATAGTATCGAACTATCAGAAGTTACTGAATATTCCGTTGCCTCGAGTCAATAATTGTTAACAAATGTATTTATTTACGCCAGACAGTGGCAGATGGGCGTGAGTTCACTTACCTCAGATTAATGAATATTCAGATGCCTTAGGTTAATAATGCCAAATAGTTTTCTTTTGTCCTTCAGGCAGTGAAAGATGGGTGTGATTTCACATACCTAAGGACAAATAATATTCAAATGTCTGAAAGGCGGGAGTGAGGTCACATACCTAAGGACAAATAATATTCAAATGTCTAATGCCATTAATGCCAAAAAGTTTTCTTTTGTCCTTCAGGCAGTGAAAGATGGGCGTGACTTCACATTCCTAAGGACAAATAATATTCAGATATCTAATGCCTATATTAACAAACTGTTTTCTTTTGTCCTTACAAATAATATTTAGATGCCTTTGTTCAAAAATGCCAAACTGTTTTCTTTTGTCTTTCAGGCAGTGAAAGGAGGGCGTGACTTCACATATCGTTCAGGATGTATAGAACACTTGTGCGACTGTTACTGCAATGGTACCCATTATTGCGACCCGACTAAAGAGATTGATTTCTGCAAGCTAGATAGGGCCAGGGCCAAAAATACACAACCTAAAGGTAACGTTCATGTATTTTAATGTCAATTATTCTGCAATTTGCAACTAAAGCGTTTTAAAACTGTTTGTCATTGGGTTTAAAACTTTTTTGTAAATTAACTTTTATAGGATGAGCTTAAATTTAAAGCAAATTGTATTTTAACTTTAAATGTTCAATGACGTTTATATCAAAGGAAAAGGTAAATTGTCATTGGATTTAAATGGCCTAGGAGTAAACGGTTTCTTATGCTGTAGATCAAAGATTATTTATTTTATTTTTACCCTCTAGCTATTAAGACGATTCAAAAGCTTGGAAAAATATAATTTTGAATAATAATTCAAACCTTTAGTTGATCGTTCTTTAGGGGTTGAGGTTTTTTTTTATTATTTGATGTTAAGTCATACACACACTTAGGCAGACCTCAGGTTCCCCTCTGTGTATTAGTTCATGCACGAGTTGGCACCAAAGTAAACCACGGCCCTTCCGTAAGCTTGCTGGATCGCTTCCTCAAATGAAAGAATCAACAGCGATGAGGGGCAAGCGATTTTAAGTCGACGACTTTAACCACCCCCCCCCGTCGCGGAGGTCAAATAACGTTTAAATGCTTAATCTTGACATATGCTTGTAGACATTTAGATCAGATAATCAATGTGAATTATACATATTTCTACGCCAAATAATCACATTCCTTTCGAGTGTTTTTTTCCCATGCCTTACAACTTTATATCATTTACGAGAGCATTGCTTAAATTGTATATATCATGATCTATATTTGAAGATATTCAACACTCTTATCTATTTATGACAGGTTGTGCAATAGGAAACCGTACATACACAACGGCACTATTTTCTTACGAAGCTAACTGTAAGAAGTACTACTGTCGCTGTTATGACGATGGAACTCACTATTGTTACCCCAACAAGACAAAGACAGTTTGTTAGGAGTTGAATGTTCTTTCCTGAGCAGAAGACAACCTGCAGACGACATTTCTATTTTCATAGCAGACGATATTTACATTATAGCATTTTATCTTGTTTATAACATCATTCGTTTTATATCAGCGTTTTTTTTTGTCTAATTAGTACTTGCTATGCCTTTGTCTGCAGGCGTGATTTTTTCTTTGATTTTAAGCATTTGTTAAAAATGCCAAATATGCCATACTTAAGGCACGATTGTTATCCAATTAAGACAAAAAAGGCATGAAAAATACGTGAATAGTTTTATAAAAGAATTCTTAATCAGGAAACTAACTGCAAACTATACAAAAATGTCATCAACGTTGTTATCATTGTATTCTATATTCAACTCTCAAATGTTTTAAATCTAACATTGTTATATTTGATGATGATGACGATGACGATGATAAATGTTATTAATATAATAATTATAATAATGATGATAATCAACCGGCTAAGACTTTTGTGACATTGCAAAATATAACTCTGCTCAATGTACCAACATATTTACTGTATTATCGTAAAGATGTTTTCTCACTTGTTTTCTTATTAATTTTTAGGTCATTTGGTTTCTCTTGAAAACGTTTTTTTTTGTTGGATTGGGGTGGGGGTGATAGTTTATTTCATTTGATAACTGGACTGTTCTTTATTGTGATGTGACGTGTACATAGTAGAACTATGTTACTTTATTTGGACAGAAAGTATTAAAAATTTGTTGTATATGCATCTTTAACTGTACTCCTATTGCTTGAATGTAACTAGTGTTGGAATTTTTATTACATATGAATAACGTTGAACTAACATATATTCATTATAATTGTAAACTATTTTTTAATAGTTTTAA
>NW_026851759.1:0-18241 GCF_026571515.1 Ruditapes philippinarum | reverse complement strand
TTTTATCAATTTCATTTCACTTAAAAATGTTTGGTATTAATCTGGTCTCAAACCAAACTTTAAAAGGGACGCACTTTTTTCAAAAAAGCAAATTTAACCCCTATCAAATTTTTTTAATTTTTGGGGTTTTTTGACCTTTGAAAGGGTTGTCATTTGTCCGGTTTACCCAAATTTTAACAAACCCTATGAAATTTTTGAACAAAAATTTTGTGGACTGTAGTTTTGCTGGGAAGTTTAAAACTGGTGTTGTTCAGTACATACAAGGTGTACAACCAATGAACCGTCATCAGGATTGTCATTGTAATGATAAATCCCAGTTTTGAATGTGTCGCAAATTGCAATAAGTAAGAAAATGTAGTTTTTAAGAGGAATTTATTTTACGTGACTACGCGGCTATTTCTGCGTTTTATTTTTCTTTGTAAAAAGCACATTTTACCTTAGACGAGAATAAATATTCACTTCGTTTGAAATGACAAACACAAGTTTTAAATAAACAATGCTTAAAGAGCATGCTAAGAAAGAAAAAAAAAAACGCTTAATGAGAAATTATTTGTACCATGCAAAACCTAGATAAGAAAAACTGAATTCTTTGACTGTAAATACCTCCATATTCTTTATTTAAATATTTAATCCGACACACCATGACATATTGAAACAATAAATTACATTTTAGTTGTTAACTAGTATTTTTTTTAATTTTAAGTAATACAACTCTCTCATGAAAAGTTAAAACTGTGATAATTCCAAGAAAATTGCAACTATAAGTAGTTTTAACTGGAAAAGGAAAGTGTTAATTTCATGTCATGGCGGCCATTTTTAAAAATGGCTGCCATAAGAACCATATTGGCCTATATAAAATGGGTCTCATACCAAAAATGAGTCTTTTGTCTTAATTAACATCTGTGCCAAGTTTGATGCTGTACTCAATTTTTGAAGTATTTTGGCAAATTTTGTTACAAATTGACTGAACTAATTAATATATGTTAACTGTTATAAATATTACCAAGCTTTTGACAAAGGATTGCTTAGTTTTGTTTCTGAGTTCGCAAAATTACATGACCTTTACATATTCTTTAACATGCTTTGTAAATCGAAAAAATGTTCTTTATATACAAACGTAACTGTAATTAACAGAAATTAAACCATACAAAGAATTGGAAAAAAACACATTAAAATGATCTGGGAGAGTAAAATATTCACGATATATACGATAATCAAAGACATTATTTACCAAAAAAGACTAAAATTGGGTTTTTTGGTTTTTGAAAAAATTTCCAAAACCCTTGTAAAGTCATTATCATTTTTGGGGTTTTAATTTAAAAATATTAAAGAATACCTTTTATCTTGTTGCCAGCTACAACATTTAAGCAGGACAATGCCACTTATCAGAACAGAACAGAAACTTTATTTTCAGACTTGTACAAAATACATCGTCTTACACAATACAATCAATTAAATATATTTAAGTATAAGTCACATTACATAATAATATCATAGTCAAAATGTTAGCAAAGCATATGTTTTTATTGCATAATTTATAATTCCTGATAACACAAAACATATTCAAAATATTAGCAAAAGCAAAATGTAATCTATATTTTAAGTTAGACATTGTGCAAATCAATACTATTTATCTACGCTAATGTTACACAGAGGATTAACCGTGAATTCATGTGTAACTGATATTCTCATAGCAGTGCTTCTCGTATGTAACAAGCAAGGTTACGTAAAATAATCTTATTATCACTATTTAATAATTCTAAAAATGTATACATACTAGGTCTAACGTAGTAAAATTTCTTAATATATTTCTTTCTAAGGTCATTGTAGCAAGTGCAAACCAAAACAAAGTGGTACTCATCTTCAATATCATGTAAGCTACAGTATATACAAAAACGTTCATTTCTTGGTATCCTATTTGAACCATAACGACCGGACTGTATAAGTAACGGATGTGCTGATAATCTTATTCTACTAATATAATGCCTAAGGCTACTAGGTAATAAATCCAGATATGTTTCATACTGGAACACATTATTTTAATATCCTTGTATAACAATAAAACAGGACTGTTTACAATATCAGCATGCCAGATATCTGCAAGCTGCTCAATTACGAGTCAAATTGTTAAAATGTTTCTATCATTTATGAAACGATATAATAAAAAAAAAAGCAATCATCGAGCTATTCCAACTATAAGCGTCATATAATAGTATGTACATTCTTAGAAAGATTACATGCTTTTATCTAACAACATATTAAAGTTTCCTTATAGGCCTTCAATATATAAATGTAAGTCATAAAGAAAAGCCATTTATTTAATGATATGCAAGCTTCCTAATTCATCTCCTAATGTTGGGTAATCTATTCATTTTGTAGTAATGTTTTTATCCAGTATTCTTCATAGCATAAATATATCTTTTCAGTGTTTGACACACAAAGCTTTTGAATGAATTTTACTGTTAAGGAAATTGAGTTCTTAACGACGCAATACAATCTAAATGATCATATGATGTCTTTCTAGCTGAGCCCTCAGTTCAATATTTCAGCGGGCATGAATAGTACCAACGACCTTCCGTAAAATGTTTATTTTGTGTTTCTCGATTGAAGTTCCCATTACAGAAATACAGTGTACATAAGTGTATGGAACAGAATTAATGCATTTATTCTATCTTGCTTGATGACATTGGAACTTGCATTATGCTTAATTCCATCTTGCTTGATGACATTGGAACTTGCATTATGCTTGATTCCATCTTGCTTGATGACATTGGAACTTGCATTATGTTTAATTCTATCTTGCTACATGACATTAGAACTTGCATTATGCTTAATTCCATCTTGCTTTATGATATTTAAACTTTGCATTATGCTGGATTCCATTTTTCATTTTTGCATTCAAACATTTCGTAGCGACCAATTCTTTCATTGAGTGATAACTATGAAACTGGAACAAGCCATTTGGAATACTGAAATGTTAACATCATATACCTTTATGAATAAGTTATCTTTCTTTATGCTCTATACAAACCATTTACGGTTTAGTTTTTTTGAATTACTTTTATGTAGAAGTCATTTAAAATTGACTATTTTTTGTTCCCTGATGGATTCGCTTATATCCATTATTCAATGTTAATGCTTAATAAAGCTCGGTGTCCGAGGCTTTGTGGATTATGTTTGATCATCTTATATTATGATAAACAATTTAAGCTATGTCGCGATTTGTGAACTGTTAAGGGGCGAGAACTCTGTTATCGATATCAACGGAATTTTTCCACGATTCGCCTATCATCGGAATTTTCCGTATAGATACTGCGTATATATAAATAAAATACGTAGTAAAAAATACGTAGTAATGACTTAATACATCATGTACATAAATTGCAGTTAAAAGAATATAAATACAAGTAGTACAGGATTATGCAATATAATTTTATATATGTATACTGTCTAATAGAAAAAATATGCTCGTAAACAGTTATTCAATGGGGCAGTTATACGTACAGTGGCGGATCCAGGCCTTGGCTTAAGGGCTGCACCTACCCCCAAATATACGTTCATGAGCTGGGATGGAATATAATTACGTGTCAGTTTCATGCAATAGTCTTCTTAGTGTACTCCCTTACCAAAACATATTATGCTGTCATCCAGTTGTTAAGCACCGGCCTAGGTACTGCGAAGGTCTTTATCTAATGACTTGGACATTAAAAAGCAAAAATTATTGGCCTTTTAACTTAATAAATGCCTCAGAGTCACTAATAGTGGCGAATAGGTATGTAACACATTAAAATATACATGTATAATAAGGAAAGAAGGAAGTTGTTTATTTTTGTAACATGTGCATAGTCAATTACAAATGAGCCGCGTCACGAAAAAAAACAACATAATGGGTTTGCGACCAGCATAGATCCAGACCAGCCTGCGCGTCCGCGCAGTCTGACCAGGATCCATGCTGCTACTTGTAAAAGAGTTGGTAAGCGAACAGCATGGATCCTGATCAGACTGCGCGGATGCTCAGGCTGGTCTGGATCCATGCTGGTCGCAAACCCATTATGTTGGTTTTGTCGTGACGCGGCTCAAATGTTGGGCATATGTGTGTCTGATTATAGATCAGACATCCCGCACATACCACCACATTCACATACATTTGTGCTTAATGATATACTATGCACATCTTTCAGTAAGATATTTTTATCACAGAAATTTATTGAAATCTATAAAATTCTTACTAAATATGTTTTATTTAAATAAAAACACATACACATAATGTATAGGAATCTGCTTTTCTTATTATGGGTCAAGTAAAGTTGTGCCTTTCTTTAAAAGAAACTTCCATATTTTTTTGTAATAACACTATACATGTATATTCATTCTGCCCACATACAGTGTAAAGGATTTAAAGCACACATATTTGTGTGAAGCCAAATTATATTTATTTTATTTTACAGAAAAAAAATCAAGTTTGTACTGTACTAAGTCGTGGCCACGAGTTACTTATTCGTGGCCACGAGATAGTTCAGTCGTGGGGACGAGATACTATATCGTAGCCACGAGATACTATGTCGTTTAAGTCGTGGGAACGAGATAACTTAGTCGTGCAGACTAGATAATTAACCGGTCAGATTACACCATGATTTTTTAAACTTAGAAAATTACTGTTTAAAGATTTACGTTGAAAATACTAAAGTGTTCACTTTGAACTTGATACATGTCTCTAGGATCATAAGGCCCATAAATCAGACATTAATTTTGACTAAGTTATAGCCCTTTGTTGGGACAATTTTATGATAGAATTGGTCATTTTGTACGTACAACGGCCTGTCAACATTGTTTATACCATAACTTGAGAGGGACTTAATTAGTCCTGGTTCATTTTATTGGGTAGGGACATTGCCCACGGACACTAGATATCCTATAACGAGGTCAGATAAACATGACATTTCATGTAAATTCCTTGTCTGATGAATGATTTAGAAAGAATAAGCCGTAGTTTATATAACCTCAAAAAGATCAGTAGATGACACCTAATAATTTTTAGGCAATTTGGTCAGAAATCAGGGTCACAATGACGCTAAATCTTTGACCAATCAATAACTTTTATAAATGGCACTTTTACGGACAGGAGAAGTAGGGGAATCCTTGTTAGGAAAATTCATTTGGTTATTTATCTCGTTCGCACGACTTAACTTTCTCTTGGCCACGACTAAACTTTCTCGTGGCCACGACATAGTAACTTGTTCTAACGACTTATTTATCTCGTGGCCACGACATAGTAACTCGTGGCCACGATTTAGTCATCTCGTTCCCACGACTTGATTATCTCGTGGCCACGACTTAGTAACTCGTGGTCACGACTTAGTAACTCGTGGCCACGACACAGTATCTCGTGCGCACGAGATAAATAAACACACATACATACCTTTGTGCCACCGTAAGTTTGAGCATAGTATATCTTAAAATTCAATTTCACTATTGCTCATACGACTATCACACACGCTCAAAAGAAGTGTAAACAATTGTATAAGAGGTGAGTTGCCACTTGTAGGATGAGTTATTAGAGACATCTATAACATTTTTTTCCACATGCTGGCAGAATCTTATGGAAGCTTGAATTGACCCCCCGAGATGCCGTGGTCCGTGATAATTTATATGTGATCATGTTGATATATATAAGTGCGACATGGCGTGCTGTATCATGGTTTTGATGGAGAAATATAGAATCTGTACAACATCTGTATCAGACCATGTCGACATAACTTATCTCTATTATAAAACAGGACGGGGACCATTTGAACGTCATAATTATTATCCGGAAACTAAATCCCGCCCATCGAGCAATGACTGACGTGTTTTTTAGTTTCCTTTTAATTTCATTTGTACAATACTATAACTCAGAATAATACATTTGGCTGCAAACTGAAATATCATTTTAAAGGTGTCCAAACGTCTTGATAAGTGTATGTATAAACGTATATAAAATACTAGTATATGGTTGCTAACCAAGCACTGACTAGAATAATTGTCACGGTTCGGAACTGTTCACTATTTCGGGGCGATGATGTGTAAGCGGCCGGATAGCTCAGTCGGTAGAGCTGCGGTACGGTATTCCGAGGGTCCCGGGTTTGAGTCCCGGTAAGGCTGCACATTTTTTCACCCTGTGACATAATTTATTTGGAATAACTGCTAGTTAGATAAAAACGCATATACAAAATGCACTGCAGAAACGGACATATACCAAATTTTATATTAAAACACATAGACCTTTCAAAGTGTTCAATATGCTCTTCAAAGGATGAACCATTCAAAGTTTTGGTGTGGTGGGAGGAGTTAACTTTCCGAACATTAATTGGGTCTTTCCGACAGTGCCGATGATGTAAATACGCGGTGATATTCTCCAAGAAGCAGATATAACAAGGCTTGTCGAGATAAAATACGTTGACATAGCTATTATTGATTCCCATTAACTCCATTACTGACAAAAAATATGTCGACATACCTTGAAACAAACGTTGCCCATACGTCTTTATTATCTCACCAAACAATGATAGAAGACGTCATGTCGCGTAAATATAAGTCGACATGACGACACAGTAATCACGAACACGGCATCTAGGGGGTCAATTCAAGCTTCCATAGAATCTTCAAAAACACGCACTTTTCGTCTGTCGCATCGTGTTCTCTTGTTTTTCAGTAAATTTTCCCTTTACATGTCAGTCCCCAAATAACACTGTTCTGTATACGCCCCTGTATGAAATACGGGATCATCCGGAAAATAACGGGATGTACCGACAAAGCGACACCTGCTGTCATAATATGAACACAAATTATTGCAACTCGCATTATGCTTACTGCCAACTGCTTAGTGCGTACTGTCACATGCGACTATAATATCGCTATCGTTGTCATCTTCGTTGTCGATGCGCAGTGATCATGTATTGCATTATATTTGTAATCAGTGAATATATTGAAGCATATGAATGCTAAGACACATCAAATTCGCCAATTATTGATCAAAATTAATAATTTATTGTGACATAATGTCGACAATATAAGTGGCAGATTTATAGCAAATTAAAGGTACTGACAGAAACTTACCATGTTACATATAGTTATATCAAGAACAAGCAAAGAATGTTATCTTAAACACCAAACATAATACGTTGTCCTTAATAAAAGATGCAATTAAACATATAGCATATTAAAATATGTGAGTTTGATGGTTTAGTAGGGAACACATAAGGTTGCAATTACATGAAAGTGCATTCAGTAATCACAAGGCATGATTGAATTCAGCAAAACGCAGGTTTTCATTGTCATAAAGAAGTATAGAAGCAAGCATAATGTAAGTCCCGATATCATAAAGCAAGATGGAATAAATGCACTAATTCTGTTCCATATAAGTGGCATCGTATTTTCGCTTTACCAGACGATGGACAGAAAATAAGAGAGAAAAAATAATAGGACTGAAAAGGAAGTGAGCAAAATTGAAATTGAATGGAAGGAAAAACATTGAAATTGAATCTAAAAAATTAATTAATGTAACAACATTTAAATAGAGATCGATCTGCTAAAATAACATAAGTAGTCTTAATTTTTTAGTGTTTCATTCCTATAATGGTTTATATAATATTTAAACAATAAGTAACGAAACGTGTCTGAAAATATCGGTTTAGTACTTGACTATGACAATTTCTTCACTAAACAAAAATCGTATTACAATTGTTTTAAAAAATTGGCATTAAATATGATAAATATAGCAGTATCCGTCATTATATCTTCTGACAGAACCTACAACGTTTTAAGACACACAAAGTCGATTATAAACTTCTTATATTTTCAACATAACATTAACTTCGTTCAGTAACCATACACATCACCAAAAAAACAAACCTTGTGTTAAAAGGAATACAAAAGTAAGGAAATACCGTTTTTTAATACCATTTCTTTAGTACGAATTATAACGGCATTGTGTAATAATAATGTATAATGTATTTGTCGGGAAAGGAGAATATTTTACGACAATTGCTATTATTACAAAATAACAGTATTATCAGCAACTTTATGAGACGTGTAACTTTAAACTTTTCACTTTCTGTCTTTCTTTCTTTTTTTCTATTTTTCTTTCATTCTTTCTTTTTTGTTTTCTCTCTATTTCCTTTATTTCTTTCTTTCTTTCTTTTCTTTCTTACTCTCTTTCCTTCGTTTTTTGGTTGTTTTCTTTTTCTCTTTTCTTTCTCTTTTTTGTATAGCGGATTTTCTTATTGAAATATATCTAAATAACCATCAACATCATGTCGTCTGATATCGTTTGAACATTGAAGATTCTGAAACTTCTGCAAAAAAATCTTAACCTTTAAATTAGATGATTTTTAAAAAAATAAATTTCAAAATCCTCCCTCAGAAATCTTTTTCAAAGTCATTGCATCTATCAATGTTGAACGCCAGTCCCGGACGTATTAAAACTTATATCTCTGGAATAAACATTATTGTGTTTGCCATGTTAACTTTTCACACGGCCTGCTATTGGCATGTTATCTTAGATATGATGTATGCACTTTATATAGCACGTTCCGTAGAGAGTTTGGTTTTGAAACGTTTTTATAATAACCAAGCGTTTGTCCTTATCTAAATAACTGGTATAATATCAAGTAGAATTCCATGGTGACTACAGACTTGTTTTACTTTATTACAGAATAGAGTCAGATATCATCTATAAACGAAACACGTTTAAACTCGGGTCAAATTCATATAAGTAACAAATTTAAAAACCATAATCAACAAGGAAGGGCGGCATTCAATGAACGCATCCTCCAAGGACAGGCCCACCGGCAAGGAGCCAAGAAGGACACCAAACAAGACAGAGTACACGGCAAGCTGTAATTCTCTCTGACTTATTTTAAGCTGAGGAGGACATCAAAACAATGTATAAAATGGAAGATCAAAACGAGGACATATATAATGCTTTTGTACATAAAAACACATACTTATTATGGAGCGGTACCGGTGGGCTGTCATTTAGAGTATCCAGATATGCAATTAAATTAAGTTATAAAGTCTTTAGCATTGTTCACCTCTTAATTAATATCTTCAGTCGTACATGATATTTGATAAACACTTATTACGTTTAGATATTTTTTATAATATATGTATGCTAGTTTTGAATACAGATTATCGTTTACTGAGAAATGATTTAAGTGTTAATTGACTATTATGTTATTTGTTTATATTGCGCCAATATAACTTAGTTTACGTTACTTTTGAATAACCGTTTGGCATAGGTATTTTCAATAATGCTTATGGAACGTTCGATGGTTCTACTATGGTGCCCGTTCGTGCCTGAAATTATGCACGGAAGACTATCTGGGATTTTCCTCCACCAGTAAAGCTGGAACGTCGCCATATGACCTATACTGTGTCGTTGTGACGTAAAACCCAATTCAACAAACAATCAATTTTCAATAAACGTTTAATATTATATAATATAATAAACGTCTTAGTGATAATGATTATTTGATCAGCCTATTAAAACAAGAATTTGTAACAGAGTTACCAACTTCCCCCGCCTTAGGGAAGTATTATATGAAGCATAAAATTGTGCTATTTCAAAAGATTGAGATATGGAACAGGACCTTTAACATGTTTAATCCAAAAATCTGATCAATGCTAGATCTTCAGATGCAACTATAAATTTATTTAATAATAAAATAAAATGAAATAACTCAATATTTTAAAACAACAAAATGACACAAACATTGGGACAACAAATAAAATAGTGAGGAAATGGTCAGTATAAAAAAACTGGCATCACTGTCATAGTACACTTTATGTTATCAAATGCGAAAATCAGGTCTAATGTTTTTCCCAACTGATAAGTTGGCTGTCCTAAATATTGTCGAAGTTGATGTTCTTGACAAACCTTTATCACAACTGAAGTATCAGGAAATAAGTTGATATTATTTGACTTAGATATAGCATTTACAACAAATGAGTGAAATACACATTTTGATGAAGTGAGGTGGCCTGTAAATAACAGCGATGAGAAAGTTTCTGCCTTGGTCTGAAACTATTCTAGACATGAAATGAAGGGAACTGCTACTTTCAAAATCAGTTGACTTATCTTTAGTGAACATTGCTAGACCATGCTGTGTTGGCTTAAAGTATCCACAATATCTTCCTAAAGAACATACCCTTCAACAGACTATGTTAATTACCTCTAAGTGTGACCTTGAACTTGGAGGTAGGGATGCAGGTGTTGCACATGACACATTTTCTTATTAATGTGACTATTTGTGTCAAGTATTTTCAAAATCCTTTGATCTATGAAAAAGTTATGGACCGAAAACAAGATACACCCTATAACATACTATCATACTGTTGATATTTGACCTGCAAGTGTGACCTTGTCCTTGGAGGTAAGTGGCCGGTTGTTGCGCTTGACATATTGTCTCATTATTGTGAACAATTATAGCAAGTAATTACAAATTCTTCCAGAGATAAGAAAGTTATGGAACAGACAAGACATATACCCTCAGATAAATAACTTTTACCTTGAATGAACAAGTGCGACCTTGACTTTGGTTGTTGCGAATGACGCATCGTCCTAATATGACAAACATTTTTGCCAGGTTATTTCAAATTCCTTTGATGAATTACAAAAGTATGGATCAGACACGAAAGTGTGACGGACGGACAGACGGACGTAGCCTATTTCTACATCCCCCTTTTTCTTCGAAAAGGCGGGGACAATAAAGACATGCTTAAGCGGTCATCTCAGCAGGTATAAATCAGAGCCAAAAATTACTTAGTCTGCAGGAGACTTCATCGGGACCTGGTTATTCTATGTAATTGAACTCCAGAGGTAGTGTGAAAACGAATAAGTTTTGTGTAGATAAAAAGAAATGTAACTTTGTAATAAATCCCTACCAGCAGCTCATCTGTCTATCTAAATATAAACCTCGCTTCATAGATTGAGAGGTAGTTGCTGGACTATAGGAAATTTTCGGGTTGCAGCGTGATGTCTATATTATAAGGAGTGCATGATATTACATGTAAAGTTATATTGAGTATTTAAAAGCGTATTTAAGGAATCCTTAAGTATTGATTGTTTATGATATATGATCATTTCATAATCATTTGCATCTAATCAAACGACGAGTAGCCCAAAGAAAAAGAATAGTATGTATCTGTTATATATTTGCTCGGTACACGTTACACAATGTCGTCTGCCTGTAATGTATATCTCGGAAATAAATGTTCTTTAAACTAATGCTCTTAATGACAAATAATATTGTAAACTGCATGGAAAAAGAAGATATGAAATATATATCTTCAACTGATACCACAAATTTCATTTTTGTATTTGAAATAGTGCACATGTAAAAAATTACTGGTTGCTATTGCTGGGGGAAAGCAATAGTTACTAAAGGAGTCACTGTTTGATTTACACAGTTTTGTTTTTTCTGGAAGTCAGTGGCTGCTATTAAATTCAGTAGTAGTTTCACTCATTGCAATGGACATCACTGGTTGCTATTTATAAAGTGAGTGTTAGCTATTGAAATCACTGGCAGCTATGGACATTTACAACTTCCTATGACAAGTCAATAGCTGCTTTGAAGAGTCACTGGTTGCTTTTGAAGTCAATGGTTGTTATGGAAAACAAACGGATGCTATGTATGCTGCATTTATTATGAAACTGAGGAAAACTATCTATTGTATATTGGCCAGCTACATTTTCCTTCTTTCTATTATTGATTTTCCGTAATAGTATACAGGCTATGATACTCGGAACCACAAAACCAACCACAACACTTTGCAACTATAATATTAACAGTTATTTCCTTATCTGGAGATATGGTTGTTGAAGAAGCAGAAGTGATAGATGAAGTTGGCTGTGGTGTAGTACAGTTAAACTTCGTTCGCTCGAACTCGGATCGCTCGAACACCTCCCTTCGCTCTAACTCATCGTCCGGTCCCAGCGAATTCCCTATATAACATATATTGTTCTACCTCGGATCGCTCGAACACTGATCGCTCGAACTCTCGAACAGGTTGTTCGGTCCCTCCAATAGAAATATAGTGAAAATCACACGTTTTCGGTCGAACACAAAAAAATTTCAAAAGCTGTGAACGATCCGCTAATTAGTGACAGTCGGCGTCTCGTGTTTTTAACACCTTGTGATAAAGGCAATTAAGGTTGAATTATACAAAAAGACAGGTGGTATTCGCTCATCGATTTGTTTGTTTTGTTTACCGACCGTTTTTATTTAAGATGCAAACAAAACGCATATTAATGGTAATTAATGATATTAAAAGAAATGAAACATGTGATAGAGACATTATTGAGGACTTAGTTTCGGCACGGAACTCAACCGAAAGTGATCAAACAGTACCTGAAATTACACCAGTCATTCTTTATCTTGTTTGTTTAGAAAGCATTAATATTTTTTAAAATCGAAAACATCCATTTTATTTCAAACAAAACTGAGGCATCAAGTTTAAATTCTTAATGGAAAATATAAGAAATCAATCCAGAGAGAAAACAAATTGAATGTTTGCACATATTTGACTACCTGCTTTTGTAAATGAACTTGACAAATCATCAATATATGACACTTTTACACACTATAGTACAATTGTAATCTTAATTTGTATTTGTTTTAATTTTGAAACATATCCTTAGTAAATACAGAATTCACAGAGGTAGAAAATGGTGTAACTAGTGGGTAATTCAAAACAAAAGCAAAGATAACATTTGAAAAAAGTAGTACTTTAGAGTTATGTTAGGAACAATTAAGCGGTTGATCATGACTTATTCATTCAAAAATAAGTTTGGCAATAATGAATATCTTAATAAGATTTTTTATTTTAATAATTAAGGATGTCATTGAAAATGATGGTTGCTCCAAAAGGTAAGCAATATTCACCACCAAGCAGAGGCCATGCCCAACAATCTTCTTATGTTTCTTAATCAAAAAACATAGGAGGAAGAACATTTTAGTTAAGAATTTTCCAAGAAAACATCATTTTCTTGTACAAAATGTAATTAAAATTTCATGTTTAACATTGACGGTCTAGCCCATTTACATATCAAGGTATATCAAGGTATTTTTTAATAATTTTATCTTAGCCAAATTCTAGCAAATTTGACTATAATACAAAAGAGATAGAACATCAAAACACTGGGCAATCTGATTTATACTTGGAGGTTCTACGCCCGCTCGTATAAATCAGATAGCCTTGTGTTGTTTCGATGCTCTTTCTATTACTTAATTAAACCTTCATGATCAAGGACATCTATGAGCAGTAGGTTGATATAAATTAGGTATCATTCCGAAGTCAGTTTATAACGAACAATGTTATAGTCAGTTACACCACAAAAGAGTACATTTCAGTCATTTGATATTCGAGGCCAATGTCATTTATGTGTGCAGGTCAATATTACAATAAATCAACATAATAAATAAATTAAATTAAAAAAATATATATTCATCAAAAAATAAAAAACACTATATTTATTTCTTGTTAAATGCAAATAAAAAACTAAAACCAATATATTAATAATAACACAACAAACTTCTGATTATTGAAATTTTAATATAAGTATGACATTAACAAATCTTATTACATATTTCTGCTATATTGCAACGAATTTATTATACTGATTAAGTGTTCTAGACATAGACAAATACATTATAAAGATAAACATTTAAGACAATAATTAATAATCTAAATTTTACCCAAGGAATAATACTGGCAATCAAATAAAGTATTACCTTCATCAAAAAACAATCTCCCTTTATAGCTGACGAACCTTTATATATACAGTTGCCGTTTCAAAAGCACCACCATCAAGTTGTTATCTTGTAAGTAAAAATGCTACGACAGATGAACGGAAAGAAGCCAGCGGTAAAACATAATATAAGCAAATTATTTAGGGCATAAAATTATGACCTCGATATAAGTAATCATCCTGAAAAGTTTAACAGTTGTAAAACTGTTAACAATTTCAAGGTCATTTGATACTGGTCTTTGAACCAATATAGATATGGATCTTTTATTCAACAAATATCTTATACAGCGGTAACAATGATGACAATAATAATGATGATAATGTTGTTTTGGTTTAGTCAACAGAATGAGAACTTAAATGATAATAAGAATATTATACCATACAGATATAGTTGCACATGCATATTTGATGCGGGCTCTGTGAATACTTAGATTTAATTACACACTATATTAGTTAATAAACATGTAATATATTCCGCTAATTTCATTATGTTTTGTATTCTAGATGTACTAGACAATAGTATATAAACATATACTTATACCTCGCACAATTATTACTAGTAAAATTTAAATTTTTAATTTCGTCTAGAACAGAAGTAAAGTCAATAATGGCTCTCAAAACCAAAACCTGTCACCGAATAGTTAAACATTTGAACAACAACAACAACATTCGACAATGGGCACTTTTCATTTAATTCATTTTAATATCTATTATAAACATTGATCACACATACTTACTTTGTAACGTTGTAATAAATTTTCATTTTCTCCATTTTAATATATGGAAAAACAGAAAAATAATGAAGACTTTGTAATAAAAGGTTTTCAAGATAATGAGCGGAAACCTTTCTAACATATAAGGCCCCTGTGATCTTGACCTTTGACCTAGTGACCCAAAATCAATAGGGGTCATCTAATAGTTATGACCAATCAATATAAGAAATATGAAGACTTTGTTATAAATAGCTTTAAGATGATGAGCAGAAACCATACTAACATTGAAGGACGCTGTGACTTTGACCTGGTGACAACAAAATCAATATGGGTCATCTTAACATGATGATTAATTAATATGAGAAATATCAAGACTTTGTGATAACAAGTAAGCAGATAATGAGCCGAAACCATTCTTAAATGTATGACACTTGCGACATTGACCTTTGACCGAGTGACCCAAAAATGAATAGGAGACATCTACTACTTATGACACACTATGTGAAACACGACGACTTTGTGTTGAATACTTACCAAGATTTTTAGCGGAAACCGTTCTGACATTTAAAGCCCCTGTGATCTTGACCTTTGACCTAGTGACCAAAAAATCAATAAGAGGCATCTACTAATTATGAGCAATCACTATGTGAAACGAAAATACTTTGTAATGGATAGTAACCAAGATAATAAGCAGAAACCATTCTGACATTTAAGGCCCCTGTTACCTTGACCTTTTAACTAGTGACCCCAAGTCAATAGGGGTCATCAACTAGTTCTGACCAATCACTATGTGAAATATGAAGACTGTGTAATGAATAGTTAAGATAATCAGCGTAAAACATTCTGACATTTAAAGTCCCTGTGAACTTGACCTTTGACCTAGTAACCTCAAAATCAATAGGGGTCATCTACAAGTTATTACAAATTACTTTGTGAAATATGAAGACTTTGTGATAAATAGTAACCAATATAATCAGCGGGAACTATGTGGTCTTTTGACAGACAGCCCAAATATCTGTATGACCAAACGTATGACTGACATAAGCAAACCAATATACCCCCTCTTCATATGAAACTATGTGATCAATAGTTTTCAAGATAATCAGGGGAAACCATTCTGACATCAAAGGCCACTGTAACCTTGACCTTTGACTTTGTAACAACAAAATAGATAAGGGTCATCTATTAGTTAGGACCAATCACTATGTGAAATATGAAAACTTTGTGATATATAGTTTTCAAGATAAACAGCAGAAACCATCTTGTCAACCGACGGAGTAACCGACAGACAAACCAACATTAGCCAAACACAAGAAAATGTTTCATGCCAAATATCTAAGCTCTACTTCTTTTAGATTTCTCAAGAAGATTTCTAAGTTTTAACTATATACATATAAGGACAATTAATGACCACTGGGACAGGGCCAATTTTGACATTAGAGCCTTTATTGGTGGACATCTACTAGGAGATGTTTCATGTCACATATCTTTTTTTCTAGCTCTTTCGGTTTTAACAAAAATATTTTAATGATTTTTGGAAAAGAAATATTTCAGTTGCAATGGCAACCGGAGTTCTACATGGAATTTAATTTTGTACAACTTTGGTAAAGCTTCATGCAAGGAACATCCCTGAAAAAATTCAACAAATTTGCCCAAGTGGTTTAGGAGGAGAAGTTGTTTAAAGAAATTGTTGACGGACGGACGCACGCACGCATGGACGATGGACAACGGACAATGGGCCAGTACAAAAGTTGTCCGTGAGGACATAAGAAATAAAAAGAAAAAAATTAGACTTGTAAAATCCAAATACAAAATTACAGCCAATATATCAAAGATAATACAATAAAATCATGACACATTTTAAGATATTTACAAATATTATTGCAGATTTCTGCTATATTGCAACTCTTTTATTATTCTTATCAAATGTTCTGGTTAAACAAGATTCAGACAAATACAGAAGTAAATCATTCATGACAATAATTAATACTCTATATTTGATAAAGATACAATTACATCCTCATCAATTGCTTTTATACTTTCATAATTGATTTGTTTTTTTGCAAAATAAGTAAGGTCTTTCAGGGGAGAATTCTTTGCTTTTAATCTTTGACTTTTT
The DNA here is from genome assembly GCF_026571515.1 of Ruditapes philippinarum. NCBI lineage: Eukaryota > Metazoa > Mollusca > Bivalvia > Venerida > Veneridae > Ruditapes > Ruditapes philippinarum. The sequence goes on along the minus strand of NW_026851759.1, from coordinate 1,620 downwards.
CATAAAGCAGAAATAATATTGTAACACAAGCTATTACAATTAAAATACAAGTTTTGTTGTATGGTAAAATATGGTCCATTTGTATTTCTTTAAGAAAAGATATAATTCAAAGAACATCAGATCATTGATCACCTCTCAAATGCTAAAAGGAAACATAAGTGTAGGAGAAGTAAATTTATTATGACTACAGAAAAGTTTATAAAAGAGTTACCCATGTTGGAAGTATTGCGTCTGCAAATGTAATATTTCTGAAGTTTGATACATGAATCTGGACTTTCAGTGCGAAATCTTGATAAATGATAGGTCTGCACATGCAAAAATAAATTCAATATAGTAATTTAATGGAATGTCAAGAGAAATACATTTGTGAAGTTATCATCACGTTTTCAAAACAAAAAACATTTAGAAGACATATATAAAAACCTAAGAAAGTTCTGTGCAAGAAACTGGGATATGTGTTCTTGTATTTGACATTTCTAATATAAACAAATCATCATTATTGTCATAATATTTTGTTGTTTTGTTCCTACATTCAATGTTAAAATGAGGACATGTAAGTATTATCAGTATCTGGGACATCCCTGTTGTTCTTCTTTCTATTAGTTTTTCTCCGCAGGCACACTATAATACTTATTAGAACCACAATATCAGCAACCCCTCCTAAAACACATGGAACTATATTTATAACTATATCTGGAGATTTGTTTGTTGTAGATGGAGGAGTGGTAGATGAAGTTGGTGGTAGTATGGTAGTTGAAGTTGATGGCGGTGTGGAAGTTAAAGTTGGTGTAGTACCTGAAATTACACAGATATCAGTCTTCAAATCATTTTGTCTTGTTTGTTTTAACAGCATTATTTTTTTATGCTCGAACACATCCATTTAATTTCATCGAAAACTGAGGGATCAATTTTCAGTACTTAAAGGAAAATATAGGAAATCAATCCCAGAGAAAACAACTTGAAGATTTTGCACTTTTTGAGTATTTGGTTTTGTGAATGAAGTATTTGTTTGGATTCTTTTGACAAATTATAAATATATGAAAATTTTACATACATTATAGTACCATTTGTAATATTGTTCCTTTTTTATGTTTAGTTTATAAAGTTTATTCAGAAATTCACAGACGTAGAAAACGGTGTAACTCTTTGGCCATTCAAGACAATATCAACGATTACATTGGAAACCAAAGTAGCACTTGAGAGTAGGGGACAATGTGTTAATGTAAAATATGTTAGGAATGTTTAGAAAATGAGAAGGGAGCGTCCATGGTCAAAGTGGTTAAGGTCGTTGACTTCAAACAACTTGCCCCTCACCGCTGTGGGATCGAATCCCGCCAGGAATTTTTGCATTCCTTCATTTGGGGAAGCTATCAGGCTAGCTTACGGTACGTCGTCGGTTATACTTAGAGGCCCGTTCATGCCTGAAATAAATCACACCAGGGCACCTAAGGTCTTCCTCCATCAGTAGAGCTTGAACGTCGCCATATGACCTATACTGTGTCGGTGTTACGCACAACCCGATCAAACAAACAAAAACAACCAGCAAATTAGAATAAATGAGCGGTTGATCATGCCTGATTCATTCATAATAATTTAGTCAATAATAGATATCTGGGGAAA
>NW_026851758.1:0-63363 GCF_026571515.1 Ruditapes philippinarum | reverse complement strand
TTTTTATTACAGTATGATGAACGAAAAAGGTCATCAAGTATTGCTTTCTTTACGTTGTTACCTTTCCTCTTTTTTTAGTTTTGTCTATTATGTCTAATATATGTAATTTACTTCAGTGGGGGACAACATACGGAGATATTAACTCATTCTTATTGCATGTTTGCATATTGTCAAGGATACAAAGTAAAAATATGAATAATATTATTATACTGATATTTCCTTTTGAATAACCATGTATTACTATACATCAATAATCTTTATGATCATGAGCATTATTTCATTTATTCTGCTTGAGTTTATTTTATTTGTGATAGTAAACAAACACCTTAATAAGGAAAAACCTTAAAGTCACTGGCTATCACAAATCTTTAACTAATTTGCATTTTCTTCAATGAATTTATCGTTTTGGCTGTAATTAAAGCGGCATAAACAATTTTTTTTACTACAAATAGCCTATACAAATCTGGAAACAATGTGATCCCTTGGAAGCATTAATCACAACAAAATTACAAGAGAATTGCAGACTCGGTTGGACTGAGTCTGTACATGAAGGATACTGAATAAGTGCAACATCCCTCACGCCCCGAGCACCGGCTTGATCGGTACTCAATTTTCAACACTTAAAATTGCTGGAATCAATGATACCAAAGGACCAGAAAAATATAACAACACTGATTTGAAGTAGTACACTTCAACTTTTAACAGCTGCCACACAACATTTGACACCTGCTGTTGTGAAGTATAAAATCTGGAAACAAAGTGATCCCTCGGAAGCATTTATCACAACAAAATTACAAGAGAATTGCAGACTCGGTTTGATTGAGTCTGTACATGAGGGATACTGAATAAGTGCAACATCCCTCACGCCCCCTAGCACTAGCTTGAGTGGTACTCAATTCTCAACACTTAATAGTGCTGGCATCAAATATAAGCCTTTTTAGATATATTTTGCTGAACAATATTGATTGAAATTCATAGCATTGAAAAAATAAGTAACAAATAAATATCTAATTACAACTGTAAGACACCATAATCCTCCGAAATGGAAACATATGAGTCGCGTCACGACAAACCAACATAATGGGTTTTGACCAGCATGGATCCAGACCAGCCTGCGCATCCGCGCAGTCTGATCAGGGTCCATGCTGTTCGCTTTCAGTTTCTCTACTTGGTATAGGGTTTGTAAGCGAACAGCATGGATTCTGATCAGACTGCGCGGATGCGCAGGCTGGTCTGGATCCATGCTGGTCGCAAACCCACTATGTTGCTTTTGTCATGGCGCGGCTCATATATTCTTCTCAAGAAATGACAAAAATGTATTTTACAATGTTGTATCATAGTTTGGGGACCTTTCTGTTGAAAATGTGTCAGAGTTAAATCGTATACATATGTTCACAGTGTGTTAACTGGAGTGCAGGTATTAGTTACCCGCACTCCATAGCATGCCCATTGATTGGCTCATTTTTGCTGGGGTTTACATATTGTGACGGCACAGAAATGGAAAACGACAGAAATATCATATTCAGATGTTCGTTCCCCCTCGTACAAATCAGATAGCCTCGTGTTTCGATGCTCTTTCTATTACTTGTAATACAGGATTAAGGTGGTTAACGCTGGAAGATGAATGATTTATTTTACACGTAGCAAAAAATGTAAAAAAACGTGATACTTTGTTTTCCATTCAAAATACTAAGTCACTAAAAAATAAAACATCACTGATAACAATATAAAATAAATGTCAGCATCAAATATTACATTGTCGAATTGACGGCTTTTTAAAACCTTTATTTCTTTATATTTTCTAAATATTGAGAAATTTCCCTTTAATATTCAGGGAACTTATTATTGATATAGATAAACACATTTTATTGATATATTCACCTCAGTTAACTATTTGTACCTGTTACCTTAAAACAATTATTCATCTGGTTATGCTTAAAAAATCATGTTTTATCATGTTTATTTCTTCATGTTCATTTTTTGCATTAACCCTTAACTTTTCAAAAGTGACAAGTAAAGTTTATTCCATAAAAAACATAAGTCTTTACCAATAAACTGCCATGTAACGCAATGCTACTTGTCTTAAGTTATATTACGTATGATTACGTATAATTCCCTTCTACCATTTTATCACTAAATACCTATTTTTTTCTTTTATTTTTCTTAAAATGCACTGAACTTTTGAAGCAAATAAAAACAAGTCTGAAGGTCATCAAATCAGATTTTTACTTCAATTAAATTTCCAAAATATGTACTATTCTACAGCTTCTTTAGAAAGTTTAACAAATACGAAGGAGTATAAGCATTATCATATATCAACAAAGCAAATGTTATAATATTTTTTATTCAATTACAACAATAATAGCTATAGCATATACATTAAATGGTCTGTAATTGAAAGCTGTGAAACAAGAATTATGACTGGATGTTCTAGTTATGGACTTCAGAATCTAAAAATTGTAAACGAACTTTTTTACAGTTTAATTGTGAATTTTCATAACAACAAAAAGAAATAAGAACTCTTAAACCGTAAAATTTATATTGATAATTTGTAATAAAACATGAATCAATATAACTTGAAATGAGTTCAATTAAATACTGTATCATATTTTAAAACTTTAGTGTTTTACAACTTTACATGGAATCACGTGTGTACTTTTATATTTAGTGGATGTAGACACTCAAACATTTTAAAATTCCATGTTAAAAGAATTCCACTGAGGCCCCAAAGCCGAAATACACAAAAATTGAAATTCCTTCGTCGGCAGAACTTAAAACAGAAAAATATGCAAAAGGTAAGAAATATACTCAGAAATATATTGAAATTCGTATTTTTGTGTTATTTGAGTGAATTTAATTTTTTTTTTTTTGTCATTTTTTTTTCAAAATTCAAATAATTATTCTGAAAAAAAAACGAAGTGAGCGAACGATCTGAAATATATATACACACACAAGATATAGTCTAGATCTTGAAAAATAATAATGTCAGTGCCTTCAAGTCAAAACACCTTAGTGTAGTCCTTTTAACGCCGGACTTTTCCATAATATGAAATAGATGTTATGTTTACGCTAGATGTAAGAGATGTTGATATTTTACAATTTTGTCTGCATTACAGTAAATGTCTGTTCGTACATTTTAGAGAGAGAGTTCTTATTAATATGCACTTCAGGCATAGGATAAGACAAATTATAAAAAAAAATAATTGCCGGGGAAACTCACGTAATAACAAGGAAACGTAGAGTGCATCTAAGAGAAATATTGCTGACTCTTTCTATAGTGCGATAACAGCTTTAAGTCGCTAGTTTAAGTTACCAGAGATCAATATTATTTTTATCTTCTAAACAAACCGGAAACAAGTACCCGATAATAACAATATTTGCCTTGATTGTGTTCATAACGTAAAATATATTCTTTTTCATGTACTTGATAGTTGTAAAAGAATACGACAATCAATTCTTAGAAAAAGCTTTTTTTCATGATAATCGTTCTACGTAATGCTTTAGTACACATAATTGTGACTGGTTCTGGATGGCAACATAATCATACAATTGATAAGACTATTTACATGTCTACACTGCCTGCTCTAAGCCAACTCAAATGGAGAATTTAATACCACATGATTACAAAAAGGAGAAAAAGATGGATCCTTGGATGAACATCATTCGCTATGTTTCATTCCGGGTAACCCATATAATTATAGCATTGAAATACAATTTTAATGTACAAAGCTCAAAACCAGTGTGCAGGTTCCTGCGGAGGAAACAATATTCGGAGAAGAAAAATAGCTCTGTTGTTCAGGAACACATATATTTCACTAAAAAAATCTAAGAATACCCGGCTGACATTTTGGAAATGCTTATGCTTTAAATAATGCTATAATTGTATGTAAAAAAAAACAAACTATTATTTCAATCGTTCATTTTATATTTTACTTCTATTCATGCATGTGCTCTATAGTTTTGGGTTTATAATTGCTTCTGTTTTTATATAATATTCAATAATCACATGCATAGTCCGATTTTATTGACCTGTCAATTACAAATACCTTATAGTACTCATTAAAACAAACAAACATGCGTGTAATTAGCAGCAGCGTGGTTTATGCTGAGGAAATTTCAAATGTTTTGCATATCTGCAAACGCTTTATCTGCAGTAATGAAGTTGTGAAATGTTTTGCATAATTATTGTCATACTCATTATAAGCCAAACTGCCATTACTGCCGAGCAACGTTAAAAGCCTTGCATATTAGAAATTGAACTGGCCAAAATCTTACAATATTTTCTAATTTATAAATGCTAAGCAATTAGTTACTCTGGCTCCACTTTTGTGGATATTATACGAGTATGTCGCTATTGCATGCTCCTGTAAGAGAAAAAATATGAATATTTATGAAGTTTTATTATTGGTGTAGAGAAAAAAGCTATTATAAAAATGAATGCCAGTTTGTTGTTTAGTTTGTGACAATTATGGGTCAGGTACTGTCTTACTGCAAGAAAATAAAAGGTCAACATCAGACTGCTCCAATCAAAATACTTCATACAAATGGAAGGTTTAATAAATAGTCAAAAACTCATTAACCATAAACACATTACAAAAAACTAACATTATTATATACTAGAAATTAGCCCATAGGACACGGGTGCCCCCACACTTACTGTTTAGTCAATCTTATGACTCTAGGTCAAATATTTTTGGGCTACATGTGCCACAAGTTGAAAACTAAAAATCGTTTACTATTTCAAAACAAGAACTTTACAAATACTGAATAAATTCACAAGCAAACCTCAAAGGTGCATACGCACATGGCTGACCAACATTCTTGTAAACTTTCAGACCTACAGGTCAAATATTTTTTTAGTAATGCATGAACAAGTTGCAAATTGCAAATTTATACCAAGTCAAGGGCAATAACTCTTACAAAACTGAAAAAACACATGCATAACCCCAAGTGCATAGCTTCACAGTACATTGATGTTGATCATTATTCCTGTAAAATTGGATGATTCTAACTCAAGCACTCGAGAGTAAATAACACAACATAATTGAACGGTTTTCACTAAGTCAAGGACAATAAATCTGACAAAACAGAATAAATCCACAAGTGAAGCCCCAGGTGCACAACTTCACATGCTGAGCAACATTCCTTTAAATTTTCAAGACACTAGATCAAATACTTTTTGAGTTACGTGCGACACAAGTTGAAAATTGTAAATTTTTACGAAGTTAAGGGCAGTAACTCAAAAAATACTAAACATATCCACATGAAAATACCCAGGTACACAACTGCACATGCTGATCAACATTCCTGTAAATTTAAATGACTCTAGGTCAAATACTTTTTGAGCTACATGTGACACAAGTTGAAAATTGCAAATATTAACTAAATCAAGGGCAATAACTCTAACAAAACAGAATCAATCCACAAGCGAAACCCCAGGTGCACTACTAGACATGCTAAGCAACATTCATGTAAGGTTTTATGACACTAGGTCAAATACTTTTTACGATATGTGCGACACAGTTTGAAAATTGCAAATGTTTACTAAGTCAAGGGCAATAACGCAAAAGATACAAAATATATCCAAACAAATATACCCAGGTGCTAAACTTCATATGCTGATCAACATTCCTATAAGGTTTCATGACACTATGTCGAATACTTTTTGAGTTACGTACGACACAAGTTGAAAATTGTAAATTTTTACTAAGTCAAGGGCAATAATTCTAAAAATACTAAAAATATCCACACGAAAATACCTAGGTTTACAACTACACATGCTGAGCAACATTTTTATAAAGTTTCATGACACTAGGTCAAATACTTTTTGAGTTACGTGCGACACAAATTGAAATTTGTAAATGTTTACTAAGTCAAGGGCAATAACTCTAAAAATACTAAATAATGTAATGTTCATAAAGTTTAACCTCAATAAGACACTTTCCTCATGGAAAACTCTACAACTATGGCACAGAAATTTCCTTCTCACACACAATGTACAACAAAATTTAACATGTACACACTATACTCTCACAGACACACGGTTTTATGAGAGTCGATCCTCTTCTTGGTACGCACTTGTATACACCATGAATAAATCTATTTTCCAAACCGTACGTCAAAATATTACTATAATCTCATGAAATATCATAAAATATCACATTATTTCATTTTGTTTGTATATATACATGTATATATCAACAAAACTAAACATCCAAAGCTCGTGTAATCTATTTGTGAACTTGCTTTAACCTGAAGTATCGCTGAAGGGCTTATTGCAGACGATACGAAAGTAAACTGTAGACAATGTGTTATTTATCCAAGCACAAAATTTGCTCTCGTTTGTAAATGTTATCATCTTTAAATGTGATGAATCTATGTTCGTTTTCATTTTGTGTTTACGCACGTTACGATGGAGAATTTTAAAAGTATAGCGTATGCAGTCGTGTTTATTCTACACATTTTCAAGGTAAGTTCCGTATGTGTTTTAATTCAAATAAATCTTTTAAGTGTATAGAATGATTAAAAATGATCCTTTACATCATTGTATAAACTTTCAATATTTTATGTTGCCGTTTGGACGGTTTCTAGGGATTCTCTTATTTCTTTCTTTTACCAATTATAATTTATTTTTAAAAATATTCATTCTATGTTTGTCTAAATAAACGTATTTAAATGTATAATGATGTAATTGATATAACATTGAATAAAAGGTAACTTATGCATGATTTTCAAAACGATTCATTACTATTAGCACTTGTATAAAAAAGCAAATCCCTAAGGACGTGTAATTATATAAACAAAATTTTTAAAAGAAAACATAAAAATACAAAACAAAAAATAATAAACCAAAAAAATGCCTTAGCATGTGTTGTGATATTTAAAGGCAATGCTTTAGCATGTATTATGACAATAAAAAGAAAATCATTTAGTTTAGTAAGGGTCGTCCATGGCCGAGTGGTAAAGGTCGTTGACTTCAAACCCCATTCCACTAATACCTGTAGGTTCTATCCTACCTTTTTATATTGATAAGCGATTGAATAGTTATAAAGTAAAAAAAACATATATATCAAATAAAGTAAGATTACTGTTATCGTAGCTTTATGTTATGTTAATAGTACAATGTTGAACTAAGTCTACTGTGTGCGCGATACGCGACTTGTTCATATTGTATAATTCATTTTAAAAGGTATACTTAGTGTGTTATACACGCGCTCTTGATGATAATCGATGTACTACAGCGATATATATGTTTGGCAAACATCTAATGATCCCTATTTAAAGATGAAATATTATCTAATATAATTGTATACTATGTGGGTTATACTCGTTATACTTTTTTCATGACATTTTGTCAATATCCGTAGCGAGCGACGTAGTATTTAAGATAGGCTTGCGCTCACAAAGTGTCATAGCCTGGTCGGTATGCAAATTTTGAATAAAAGTATAACAAGTTAAAAAAGTTTTCTGCATGGGAAAGGTTATTTAAAGAAAAGTTTTAATAATTTAAAGATTTTTCATTTAACTGTTTTCGAAATTGTTTTTGGAAACCTTTTCTAGTAGTAGTTATTAATACATGTATATAGTAGACAATAATCGATCTTTGAAAATCGGCGACTGTCGAAGTCAGGAGACCGTAGAGGGTCGATTAGTAGAACGTCTGTCTGTATCATTCAGGCGTTTGAGATTTGTTTGTACAATAATATATGCTTAGTTTTTTTACATGAAACATTATCTAGAAGATGTTCTAATTATAGCCCCTTGGTCATACCGGTAATTGGCCCCAGGGGGTCATGGTTTTTCCTTATATCGTAAATACTTCAAAAATCTCCTGGTTGAAAAATTGCAATGTTTAAATCCTACGATATATATCATGAAACATAAACAAGTGAACCTCAACAAAAATTATTCAAATTATAGTAGAAAGTGCATCCTAAGAGCTAGTCCTTGTTATAGCAACCATTAACTTCTCATAGCAACTGGCGCCTTTCCATTACAGCAAATGTCTTTCCATAGCAACCAGTAACTTATAATTAAACCATTGACTTTCCATAGCAATCATTTGTGAGTCTTAATTCGAACCACCACGGGAACATAGATTTTCTATACATGTTACTTCTCATAGCAAAAAGTGTCTTTCCATGGCAACCATGGACTTTCCATAGCAACCAGTGACATCCATAACAACCATTGACTCTCCATAGCAATCGTTATTTTCCATAGCAACTGCTTGCTTTTATAACAACTATTGACTGTCTTTATCAACCATAAAATTTCATAGTTACCGGTGACTTCCTATAGCAAGCAATGAATCACATAACATCCATTAACTTTCCATAACATCCAGTGCCTGTCCATGACAACCATTGACTTTCTATAGCAACCAGTAACCATTGACTTTCCATATCAACTAGTGACTTCTATATATGGCAACCACTAAGTTCCCATAGCAACCAGTGACTTTTTATTGCCACCATAGACTTCTTTAGCATCCAGTGACATTCCATAACATCCAGTGACTTGGCATAGTGGCCACTGCCTTTCAATTGCAACCAGTGATATATATTGGAATCATTGACTTCCTTTGCACTGACCGTATTTCCATAGCAACTATAGACCTGTTATGGCAACCGGTGAAATTCTACAGCAACAATTGACTTCTATAGCAAACAGTGACTACAAATAGCAATTAGTGACTCCCATAAATTGACGTTCCATAGCAACCATTCACTTTTCATTACAACCATTGACTTTCTATAACAACCCTTGACTTTCAATAAAAACTGTTTGCTTTCCATAACAACCATTGACTTCTATAGTAACCAGTGACTTCATAACAGCCATTGACTTTTAAAAGTAAACTGTATATTTCCATAGCAACAAGTGCATCGTACAGCAAACGTTTACTTTTCTTAGCAACATGTGAATCTTCCATTGAATTTCATATCTTACAATGCCTTCCAAGGAAACCACTGGTTTTGTATATCCATCAGTGACGTCTTTAGAAACTATTGTTTTTCCTTAGCAAAAGCAACCAGTTATGTTTTTACACATGCACTATTTCAGATAAAATATAAACTTTAATAAAACATGATACCAGTTTTAGATTTAGATTTTATTTTCGCTATCGCTTGAAGTTTATAATAACACCCGTTCCTTATAAGGCCTATTCGTGCCCAGCCCCCCCCCCCTTGTTTAAATAGTGGTAGAAAGAAGCTTATTAGATGTGTAATACAGAAAAAGCGTAGAGTGGAGTGTGAATTTTTAAACATAAAAATATCCAGCAATGTAAACAAAGTATTATTATATCCATACAAAATACTAATTTACTATTATTGTACTATATTCCCAGAAAGCAACAGAAGCAAAATATGATTCAGATAATATTAGAAAATGAGTAATTCTTTAGAAACTATTACAGGACACTTAAAATAATTTAAAAAAAACTTTTGAGAAATAGAAATAAAAGCGTTCCTAGGGCATAATTTGCTTTTAAACATAGGTAAAATGTCGCATGTAATGCAGCTACCGTAGCTGGCTTAACACAACCATTAAGCTAATATATTAACTAATATATTTAAATGTTTTGTCATTTTTCTCAAATAAGATATATTAAGGTCATTTCGAAAATGATATTTTTTTCTACAGGACAACAGATTATTTACATCAGAAGAAAGTGCTTCTATACAACTAAAGGTGATGTCGATCAAGTCTTCAGGATTATCTTCGGATGTTACTAAAATTAGTATTACTTATGTCGCTTCCCCTGACCATTACGTGTCCTGGATTGGTCCGAGAGAAGATGGTAGAACATGGCACGGTATATCTAGTTTATTTGTGATTTGAAATGATTTTTTCAATTTTCTACAACCCACTTCAAGTTTTATGCCCATATTCTGCTTATTGCCCATTGAATGTCTTTTTTGTGTATAAGGTAATGAAGTCCATGCACGTTGCTCTATAGCTCCGATCTATAGCCTCTTATTTAATATTATTTTGTCGTTTGCACTGAATCACCTGTTCTTCGAATAAAAACAAAACGAAATGGGTAAGACAATAAAACCACAAAAAATTTAGTAAAAATGAGATAAATAGAATAAAAGGTATACATGTATGTGATATATTCGAGAAATATAGACCTGGTTATTGCACAATATATTGTTTATTTGAATTTCAGGTGGTATAAAAACACAGACCATGCCAGGAAGTGAAGTATATACTGCTTCTGTCAATGTGGTAAATCTTACTTCTCTTCGTTCTATTTACTTTCGACTGTTTAACGAAGAACAGACCATATCGTTACAGATTAACACCATTGCTGTAGAAACACCACAAGAACAGGACGTCAAACAACCACATTCAAAACTTCTTGAAATGGACACCATCTTCATGGGACCAAACACTTCGGATTTAACAATAACAGGTGTTATAAATTTTAATGTTTCATTCATGCATCGTTTTTCTCCAATTGAGGTCTATTTTGAAGGCCTCAACACAAGTGCAGACCCACCCACATTCTTTGAAAAATTCGACTTTGATTTTGATAATAATTCTGAAATAAGTGTAAGCTTTTCACAAAGATCAAATAAAACAACCAATTGTCATATAAAACTTGACCGGAATATCGTTAAATATGGCGGCTTTCTAACAATTCTTGTGCCATATAAGGAATCTTCAAAAGACAGAATGGTTGACAAATATTCAAGGGGCACCACTGTTAAAATTTATCCTTACGGCACTAAAGACATTCTACCATACAATGAAGTCGGAACAATCCCACTAAAAAATCAGACAGTTATTTTTCCACCATCTAGTAGAATAAAGTGTTTAGCGATTGGAAACCCACGACCTACTGCTTCAATTTTTAAGAAAGTAGATAATGGTGGGTATAAAAAGCTGGCAACAGAAACTTCTTATCTGGACAGGTACTCAAACCTTGAAGTACTTTCATTGTCATCAAATAAACAGACACACGAGGGTCGTTATATTTGCAGGTTAGTTAGTTATTTCAATAAACATTATTGTTACATCATATGACACTTTTTACACCTAAAACAATTATTTACTGTTTTTACGACGTCAGACACCATCACGCCATGACGTCATTACATTTTGCGATATGTCACTTTTAAAATGTACATGTACATATGGGCTTTACAGTAAATGCAATATTAAGGATATGCGAATATGTGAGGTAAACAATGCGCAATTAGAAAAACTTTTGATGTCGTGATGTAAGATGTTCTTTAAAATAAATTCATATTATATAGTAGCATTGTTTAATTTCGCTTTTATTCTTCGTATAAGGGCATCAAATGGTGATAAAACAGTGGAATCTGAAACTGACGTTGTCATGCTCACAAAAGCTATAATCGACGAATCTATGACCGGTGTTTTAGAGAACTCAAGCACAACTATCATTGTTTCTTGCAAGGCCACAGGAAAGCCGAGACCAGAACTTGAATTTCGTTTGTATGATGAATACGGTCCTTTTATGATACGATCTGGATTGTTCAAGGTAATCCATTCAACAAGATGTTACTGTAATTGAATTATAAGTCATTCACAGTCTGGCAACAATTTTAAACGACCTTAAACTCAAAATTATTATACAAAAAAAATTGTAGTTCCCCTCGACCAGCTGTTAACAAATTAAAATGATAATCATAAACCCACATAGGTCTGATATTTCTTTCTTCTGACCTCGTCCAATGAGTGATTTGTAAGCTACAGAAACTGAATGATTTTTGTTTTGAAATAGATAATGGTCCAAATCTTTAAATAACTCTTAAACAATTACTTCTTTGATTTCGCTCTAGAATATACATACTCTTTTGATTGTCCTTATCTTGTCAACATTATGTAGTTAGCATTGTTGGGTTACAACTTGCATATGTTTCTATTTATACATATATATATATATATATATATATATATATATATATATATATATATATATATATATATATATATATATATATATATATATATATATATATATATATATTTTGCAGACTTTGGAATCGAAAACAGGCGATTACGCATCGCAAATAACCTTAACGTTGTCAGCTGTCGAGGATGTTGATATTCATACCGTTTATTGTTACGCTGCACAGGGCGATAAGAACAGAAGTTTTGAAATAAGCAAGAAAATTAACATTTTCCCTGAAGGAAGAGATGTTAACTGGAATCTCTACAACCAAATTCGAGAAAACGAAATGTTTCAATAGATAGTTCGTATCCATAACCAACAATATATGAATGCAGACCGAACTGGGTCTTTTTGTTCTTTGTTGTTGGGTTTAACGTTGCACCAACACTGGAGATGTAATACTGGGCTTTCCATGTCCAGCTTTACTGGTGGAAGTAGACTTCATTACTTACGCACGACTGGGCACCTTAATAGAACCACCAAAATTCCATAAGCTAGCTGGATAGCTTCGTCACATGATTCCAATGTTCCTGGTTGGCTTTCCCAATGTAACATGCTATGAGATTAATAATCTGAGCAATACGGACATATATTTAGTACCCAGCAGAACATATCATCAACCAGTCAATTATAGTATTTCCGCTAGGTACAAGTCCTATTGTACAAAATACTATTACAGTATAAATACAGAAAATTTTGAATGCACAATATAATAATATGCGCAGAGACCATGAAACAGCATAATGAAGTCCCTGTTCGTTCCTAATGTAAAGCGTATACTAGAAACATAGTGTTTATTTGTCTTGATATTGCTCAACATTTTTAATGTTTTCAAAAAAAACTATAAAATTATTATATTTAGTGCATGTTTAGTAAATGCACCGAATAAACTATTTTTTTACTAAGTTATACTCGGCTTCATTTTATATAATGAACTGTTTGGTATAATGTCTAAACTCAGCGAGTTTATCATGGTCATATATTATTTCAACACTAGATTAATCAAAGTGCTGCAGCACTGAATGCGACGGACATGCAACCGGAGAGACATTAAGGCTTCTTTTAGAAAAAACAAAACAAAAACAAAACACAAAATATATAACAGAGAAAATTCGTTCCATACAAGTTCGAGATTTGTAGAGCAATACATTTTGTGTCCCAAACTGATATAATTCAGATTTTCTACTTTCAAGCACTTAAATACAGAATGAAATTTATGCCTAAAAACTCTGGTCAAACTTGTAAATCAGTGTCCTTATCGATTTATTCCAAGAAATGATATGTAAATAGAAAAAAAAAACTGTCAACGAAATATTTCTAAAATAAAACCAGGCAAATAAACTTCAAACATAAATTATACATTATACATTTGAGAATGCTATTTAGAATTGCTTCGTGTTATATCATAGTGGGCATATAGACAATAAAATATATGTCATTTGTATTTTTTTATGTCTCATTATAAAAAATTTTGGTTAAAATCATCAGCAATTAATAGTGTATTTTTTAGATTTTTTTGATTTACAAGGTAAAGATGTAGAGGCCAGAGCACATCGTTTTTATTTTAATTTAAATGTCACTTAAGCACTACAGTGTTTAGTTGTCCTTTTCAATTTCACACTAAATTCCATTTTCAACTTGTTTGCTTCTTACAATTGTATAGAATTTCTAAAAGTATTGGTTATTTACATGTATAATGTGTACTCCCTAATCGTCTGTCCAAAAATCAGAACAGGTGAAGCAGAATCTATTTTTAGAATAGCGAAGGTTAACTCATATCATGACCTAGAAAAAATATGTAAAAAAACCACAAGAATCGGAAGTAGAACTGATATTATAACTTCCTTACCATGAAAGACTACATGGCGGTCAAGGTTGAAAAACTCTCTTCTTGCATGCATTTTCAAAAATAGATATTTATACTAACCATTGTACTGTATCTAAGATATTAATAACTGCTTAATATTCAGCTAAACCCGCGGTATGAGTCATGAAAATAGTTCTTCTTTTATTAATGCGCGAGTTATCCTAGAGTCACGAAAAACTTTTGATTAACTTTCGATTTGTTAATAATAATGTTTTGTATAATGAAGAAATATTTATTTCCTACTAATAATGTCTTGGAACTCAGAGGTTACACCTTTATTGTAGTATAATTTGCTGTCCTACTTTTTCAACAGCGGTAAATCGTTTCGGCAGTAATTTGCATATTGCGCAATAATACTACAGTACTACAACATTTTTATCAATAATATACGTTCATATTTTAACTTGGATAACTTAATTTGAAATTGAAAGGGCTAAATATGGACGATTTTTAAGATATCCAGACAAAGTATGGGAGTTTTTGAAAAGGGATCAAATTCATGTACTATTTTCTTGGGCTGTTAATCGGTTTAGGACACACTGCGCGATTGTAGCCAACGAATTTCCCCCATGGAGATGAACTTAGCTCTGAACGCGCCTGAGGGCGCGTCCGTCGCAAAAAATTAAGAGTGGAAAGTGTATACATTCATAAAAACTCTAGCCTAATAAACTATAATGAAGCGCAATATTGCTTGTTCTTTGAATTAAATAAAAATATTATTTCCTGCCAACTGAAAACAAATCAGTTTTTTTTGTAAACGGGGCATTGAACTTTTGAAGCAAATGTTAGTATGAAAATGGCAATTTGTTTGAAAGTCATCAGTCCACGTTTGTATTTTTATTAATTGAATCATTTTTCCCAAAAGATATAGTAACACATTATCTATTTCATGTATTAAGTGTATGTATATTAGCAGAAAATTACAGAGAGAAAATACTCAAGGAGATATATTGTTGTGTTAAAGATTTTAATTTTTGAATATTTTATCTTTATGTTTCCAACAAATAAAAGGATTTAAAGATAGAGATTTTTAACTAACATATTTGTACAACCAAAAGCCAAACGCAAACTTTGAATAATATTTACCCACATGAATAAGATGTAATTCACTGTAGATTAACGAGATTCTGACGTTAGGATAAGAAGGTGATTCAGGTCAATATCTGAAAAAGCGCATATTACTGGCTTCTTCTGGCAAATTCGATTAACTTTATTAATGCATTACCAGGGCTGGGAATCAAAACTGCGTCGTATCCTACAAAATGTAAACAAACGCCGCCATCTTGGAACGAAAAAGGTATGTTTTTGTTTATAACTCTTTTTGTTGGAAATGACTGAATTAACACGCTTCACATTTTTCCGCTTCGTTCGGTAAATGTTGTTTGTACAACTATTCTGTAAAACAAAAGTTATAGCGAACTTGCAACTCGAAGCGGGCCTGAATTGTTATGAAATTTTGTGGATACGACGCAGTTCATATTGCTTTATCAATCGTTTTTTCCTTTAAATCAATTATTTACCCCTTTCAGGGTTCACCATAAACTTCAAAATATAATTTTGCATCATGTACTAAGATTTCATTAAAAAGAAATGTTTATTTTTTAAGAAAATAATAATATGTACGAAATGATACGACGCAGTTGAAAATAAAATATGATACGACGCAGTTGTATTTTTGGCAGTCTTTGCAACAGGGATAATTTCGGCAATATATGTCTATCTTACCGGATACTCACTTGTGCTAGATAAAAAGAAACTAAGATCATTCGCAGTTAGCATAGTTCTGATGCTTTTGATTATTTAGAAAGCATTGTGTCATGTCCAATTTACATTGCAGAAGCTACTTTTCAGGTAAACATGAACATGTTACTTTATTTATCATAATATATGAAATATTTTATTTTATTTTCTTGTATGTTCAATATAATCCGTATTTTATTTTGGCAAAATATAGAAGTCTATGAATTTGAATCACAAAATTCATTTTGTCTAGCTACGCTCTTAGTAAACTGTGGGTCTGCGTGTTCTAGGTGATGACTGCTTTTTTTGTGGATTTATTTTCAAACTTTCAGTCTACACTTTAGTTTCACTGGGGTAAGAGCCTCAGGTGCGCCTTTGTGCATTCTTTCAGGCAAAATTCACGTTTAGAGAACAATTAGCACACGAGAGAATCAGAAGTCCCTAGTGGTTTTCAAATTCACAGCAGTTAAGTGCAAGTGATTTGAAGTCAGTAAACATAAACAGCTCGGCCTCGGTCGGACATACCACTGATTTTTTTCCGACAAATTTGTTAACCATGGTCTTAAATGTCAGCCGTACAAGAATAAACTTCTGGCATGAAGTTTTAAGATTACAATTACTTGTATTTAATTAATTATAAAGATAATAACATTTAAATTTCTTGTTAAAATGAAATATTTTTTCTTACTCTTTAAGATCACTTTCGTTTTAAAAAAGGATGTGTCAGTGTTGAGAAAAGCAGAGAATTTTTCAATGTAAAACATGAGGTAATCCTCTTTGAAGACTTTTTCTGAAGAAAAAAAAGAAAAAAGTTTTATGTGTCAGGCAATTCATTATCAAATATAAATCACACTTTAGTATAAAGGTATGGTAAGAACCTTCTCTTTACTCTGTGGAAATTCAGTGCGATAATCTGACCTAAAATAGAGTGAAATAAGAATCCCTAAAGAAAGCACAACGCGGCAAAATTGAAAATGTTGCAGCTTCGGTTTGATTGAGCCTGTTCATGGACGGTACTGTCAAGTGAAAAACTACCGTCCACGCCCCTAGCACCGGCTTTAAGCAGAATTCAACATTTAACATGAACTGGTAAAATTTAGAATTTTGAAACATCCGCAGATGTGTTCATATGGCGGTTATCATGGAACCTTCAATGTGACACGTTAGTGCCATTCCATGAAAAGCGGCATATGGTCCCCAAGTAAAAAAATGTGTGTGCCCTAAACGAGAAAACAATGGGCGGAACTAAATAAAATGGAATTTTGAAAGGGGATCTGAGGTTATGAAGCCTGCATATCACAGATATAAAGTCAAAGGACAAATTTAAAAAGCAGGCCTCATATCCTAAGGGTGATTAAACAGTATTCAAGTGAGGAATACTGGAACCACCCAACAAGAAAGATGCCAAATATATAGAACTAAAATACCACAAGCACAACAATAATGTCGTTCTGAACGATCTTTAAGGATCGGAAATATAACATCCCTGATTGAATGTACGGGGCGACTTTTTACAGCCTCCACACGGCACAAACAACGCTGATGTGGCGATAAAATAGAGTGAAATAAGAATCCCTAAAGAAAGCCCAACGCGGCAAAATTAAGTTTTCTCATCCCGGCTTTAATGTAACATAGGAAAACTTCTTCAATACTATTGAAACATCATGTCGTACATATATCTGTATCAAATTTATCGATGCAAAGCGTAAAATACCCTTTGTTATGTATGCAACATATTACATGTATATAATTTATATCTGACCAGTTGGTATTTCCAATATTATCATTGTTCTATTTTTAGAACATAAACTACATGTATGTACTAGAATGTTCTTAACTGTTGTAGAAAACTCATGCATTATATTTAGATAGAAATTTCTGGAATGATCTTTATTGTTGAAGTTGCTAGATTATGATTACTCAAGTAAATAAAAGACTATTCTATAAACTTCTTAGTCAATATATATAAGGAGACATTTTTCATTACTCTTACCTTTTTAAGTCATCAGTGATCTATTAAGTCATCATTCAACTTGGATATTAAGTGAATTATTGGAGCTTGGATTTTAAAATAAATTATTCTTGTTGATTTTATTGTGGGAATTTATTCTAAAGTGTTCTTGGATTTAACTTGGATTTAACTGTGCTATTCAAAAAGGATCATTCCAGGATCAGACTAGACATTTGTAATTTTCATTTTTATTTGGACTTCAGGTATTTGTAAACATAATTTGTTATTTTATTTTTCTTTAATAATTTTTCTGTAATAAATTTGTTATTGTTACAAGTTTGTTGCTGGCTTTTCTTTCTCGTTACGCCTGGCTCGTAACAGAAATTGGGGGCTCGTCCGGGATTGAATATTTCTTTTTTGGCTTCATTATTGGAAATTATTACCGTTTATTTTACATTTTATTATTACCGTATTTACTCATCTGAGTTGATATCATAGTTGTTCTATTAAGTGTACCTTTCATTTTGAAATTTTTTAAACACATCACTTTCTGAGTTTAAAACCAGCAGCAAGCAGTCATGTCTTTTAATTTAGAAAAGTTTGTAGCTGAACCTTCCCAGGAGGTATTAGATTTGGCTAAAAAAACTGATTTGCTCGATCTTGCAAAAAAGTATAATTTATTAGAAATTAAATCTTCAATGCGCAAACAAGAAATTAAAAATCTTCTGATTCATTATTTAGTGGATGAAGATATTTTTGGACAAGATGCACTTTCTCAGATTGTTGAAACAAACCCAGAAATTAAGATTAAAGAGCTTGAACTTCAATTTAAATTTGAACTAGAAAAAATGCAATTAGAAAAAGAAAGGGAAGAAAGGCAGTTACAGTTAGAAAAAGAAAGGGAAAAGGCAGTTACAGTTAGAAAAAGAAAGGGAAGAAAGACAGTTAGAAAAAGAAAGGGAAGAAAGACAGTTAGAAAAAGAAAGGGAAGAAAGACTGTTAGAAAAAGAAAGGGAAGAAAAAGAAAGGGAAAGGCAGTTTGAAAAAGAAAGAGAGAAGAGAGAGAATTTCAGTTAAAAACAAGAATATTAGAAATCAGAGAGAGAGCAAATCAGTTTGAACATAAAATAAATACAAAATGTGACGTCACTAAAATGTTAGGCTTGTTCCACCTTTCTTAGAAAAAGAAGTTGATAATTATTTTCTCCATTTTAAAAAGGTTGCTGAAAATTTAAAATTGGCAAGAGATCACTGGACATTACTTTTACAGTGCGTCTTAATTGGTAAAGCTCGTGAAATCTATACACAACTATTTAACAAAGCTCTAATTATGATAATGTCAAAGAATTAATTCTGAAAGGTTATGAGTTAGTACCAGAGGCCTACAGACAAAAATTCAAAAATTCTAAGAAAGAAATTGGTCAAACCCATGTTGAATTTGCAAGAGAAAAAGAACAACTTTTTGATCGGTGGTGTCTATCTAAGAAAATTAATAAAAATCATGAAAAGCTCAGACAGCTCATGTTGGTTGAAGAGTTTAAACGTTGTATTCACTCTGATGTTAAATCTTTCTTAGATGAAAAACAGGTAGAAACTTTAGAAGAAGCTGCCCGTCTGGCTGATGATTATTCTTTAACCCACAAAGTCTCATTTATAAATAAAGGGAGGTCCGCATCCTCACATTTTAATTCCAAGTTCAGTTCTGGTAATCTATCTGGCTCATCTAGTCAGTCAAATACTCCCAAACCAAAGTCATCTGATGAACATAAAGGTCATAGTCCCTTATCTCGTCCTACATGCAATTATTGCAAGAAAACTGGACATCTTATTTCTGATTGCTTTACCTTAAAAAGGAGGCAACAACAACGTGATGAGGCCAAACCCACAGGTCTTACCAGTTCAAGGTCTGAACCTCAGTCTTGTATTGATAACAATGCAATTTTGAAGGTCAAAGAACCCAAGTCTGATTCTATAATGGAGATTTATGAACCATTCCTTTCGGAAGGTTCCGTGTCACTTATCGGTGATACTTGCCCACCTACTCCTATTACCATTTTAAGAGACACAGGAGCTTCTCAATCTCTTATTTTAGCAGATACACTGCATTTTTCTGAGAAGACTTCTTCTGGATCTAGTGTCCTTATTCAGGGTGTAGAGTGTGGTTTTTCTAATAGAAAAATACAGAATCCCTAAAGAAAGCCCAACACGGCAAATCCATAGCCTGTTCATACGGTACTTAAGTTTAGCCGGCTCCAGAATCAGATAGTAAAATGGAATAAAACATCGGATGTGTCCCTCTCCATAATTTTATTTGTCCTCAGATTTGGTAACTGGGCCAGTGGCTGTAGGTATAAGATCTTTCTTACCCTTTAAAGGTGTTCATTTATTGCTAGGTAATGATTTAGCTGGAGATAAGGTAGTGGATAATCCACTTGTAACTGACACTCCTTGTGTGGATCAGATACCTGACCCCATTGAGGAGGAAATTCCTGACCTTTATCCTTCATGTGCAGTTACTCGAGCTATGGCTAAGAAGGCCATTCAAGAAGATAATTATTGTTCAGATATTGACTTAGCTGATACTTTTATAGGTCAGTCATTTGATAATGAATTAAATTTTTCTCTTACTCCTACTCTGCCTGAAACTCAGACAGATGCTTCAATATCTGACTTTTCTACACCAAGATCTAAAGATCAAGGTCATGACATGCTGTCAAGGTCACAGCTTATCCAGGAACAACAAAATGATCCTGAGATTTCAGTCCTTTTTCAAAAGGCCTTTAGTGAAGATGAAGCTTTACAAGTCCCTGTTTGTTATTATGAAAAGAATGGGATTTTAATTAGAAAATGGCGACCGCCCGATGTCCCTGCTGAAGAGGAGTGGACAGTTAATCACCAAATTGTGGTCCCTAAATCATATCGCCAGGAAATATTAAGCTTGGCTCATGAAAGACCCATGGCAGGTCATTTAGGTGTTAATAAAACCTACCATAAAATTCTCAATCATTTTTATTGGCCTGGCCTTAAAGCAGATGTATCTAGGTACTGTAAATCTTGTCATACTTGTCATATGGTGGGAAAACCTAACCAGACAATACCTAAAGCTCATTTACAGCCTATTCCTGCATTTGATGAACCTTTTAGTAGAGTTATTATTGACTGTGTAGGTCCATTACCAAAAACTAAATCAGGTTCTCAGTACTTATTAACTATTATGTGTGCTTCTACGCGCTTCCCTGAAGCTATTCCTTTAAGAAATATTAAAGCCAAAACTATTGTCAAGGCTCTTGTGAAATTTTTCACATTTGTTGGTTTACCTAAATCAGTACAGTCTGATCAAGGGTCAAATTTTATGTCTGGTATTTTCCAGCAGGTCATGCATGAGTTAGGAATTACTCAATATAGGTCTTCAGCCTATCACCCTGAAAGTCAAGGTGCATTAGAGAGATTTCACCAGACACTGAAAAATATGATAAGGTCATATTGTTTTGACACTGAAAAGGACTGGGATGAAGGCATCCATTTATTGTTATTGCTGTAAGAGAATCTGTTCACGAATCTCTTGGCTTCAGCCCTTTTGAATTAGTATTTGGTCACACTGTCCGAGGACCCTTAAAACGTCTAAAAGAGAAATTCCTGTCTGAGGATGACATATCTTTAAATTTGCTTCAGTATGTATCAGATTTTCGAAATAGGTTGACTAATGCATGTGAGTTAGCTAGGCTCAATTTAAAATCAACACAAAGTAAAATGAAATCAAGGTATGATGAGAATGTTCAGGAAAGAAGTTTTAGCCCTGGTGACAGAGTACTTGCTCTTTTACCTATACCTGGAAAACTATTACAGGCAAGATACTTTGGTCCTTATACTATTGAAAAGAAAGTCAGTGACCTTAATTATATTATTAATACTCCTGGGAGGCGAAAGCAAAAACAAATGTGTCACATAAATATGTTAAAAGAATATTTTGACAGAGATAGCAAAATTAGTAAACCTTTATCTTTTGTAAACTCTGTTCCACAAAATCAATGTTCAATTGAATCTAATAGTTATGAAAATTTTGAAAAGTCTGATCCTGGTTCAGCAAAGCTTGAAAACTCTGATATTATGAAAAATCTGGATGAAAAACTTGCTCACTTAGAACCATCTAAACAAGATGAACTGAAAAAGCTTATTTATGAATATGAACACTTATTTCCTGATATTCCCACACGGACTGATAAAATACATCATGATGTCATTCTTGAAAATTCTGAACCAATAAAACAACATCCATATAGAACGAATCCTGTAAAACAAAAATACCTAAGACAAGAAGTTCAGTATTTATTGGATAATGACTTTACTGTCCATGAACAGGCTCAATCAAACCGAGCCTGCAACATTTTCAATTTTGCCGTGTTGGGCTTTCTTTAGGGATTCTGTATTTATCTAATTTATTGAACCAAGTCAAAGCAGTTACAGCTCTCCATGTATTCTTGTACCGAAATCAAATGGAACATATAGAATGTGTACAGATTATCGTAAAGTGAACTCCGTAACAAAAACTGATTCATTTCCTATACCAAGAATTGATGACTGTATTGACAAAATTGGAAAAGCAAAGTATGTAACAAAGTTTGATCTTCTAAAAGGATTCTGGCAAGTTCCACTTACTGATAGAGCTAAAGAAATATCAGCCTTTGTAACACCAGACGGCTTGTATCAATATAAAGTTATGCCATTTGGTATGAAAAACTCACCAGCAACTTTTCAGAGGCTTATAAACATGGTAATATCTGGTCTACACGGATGTGACGCATACATTGATGACGCAATCATCTACTCTGATGAATGGGAGGAACATCTCAAAACTATACGAGCATTCTTCGACCGACTTAGTGATGCTAAATTGACAGTTAATCTTGCAAAAAGTGAATTTTGTCATGCAATTTTAACATTTTTAGGACATGTAGTGGGACAGGGTAAAGTTAAACCAATAGAAGCTAAGGTCAAAGCTATCTCTGAATTTCCTGTGCCAACTTGTAAAAGACAACTGATGCGATTTCTTGGTATGGCAGGGTATTATCGTAAATTTTGTAATAATTTTTCGGTTATTGCAGAACCATTGACAAATTTGTTAAAGAAAAGAAACAAATTCATTTGGAATGACAAGTGTCAAATGGCATTTGACAGCCTGAAAGCCATACTTAAGAGTGCACCAGTTCTCTTGGCACCAGATTTTAATAAAAACTTTAAGTTAGCTGTAGATGCTAGTGACATAGGTGCTGGAAGTGTATTGACCCAAGAAGACAACAATGGTGTTGACCATCCTGTTTGTTACTTTTCTAAAAAGTTTAATGAACATCAGAAAAATTACTCTACTATAGAGAAAGAGTGCCTTGCTCTTATTCTTGCTATTCAGCATTTTGAAGTTTATCTAACTTCTTCAAAGTTGCCTGTTGTTGTCTTTAGTGATCACAATCCCCTCACTTTCTTGCATAAACTTAAAAACAAAAATCAAAGGTTGTTGAGGTGGAGCTTATTTTTGCAAGAATATAGTCTTGACATTAGACACATTAAAGGGAAAGATAATTTGATCCCTGATGCACTTTCACGTGTCTAAAACTGTTATTTGCAGTATTTTAAATTAAACATGTATATGATATGATTGATTTTTTTTTGTTGTTGTTTGCTATTGTTTGTAATACACATATATATGAATGAATGTATAAAATTGTTTAACATTTCTCCTATGTTATTTGTAAGTTACATTGTTTGGATTTATGTAAAAGAAATATTCATTTCATTCATATTTCTTTTTCTTGAAGAGGGGAAGTGTTATGTATGCAACATATTACATGTATATAGTTTGTATCTGACCAGTTGGTATTTCCAATATTATCATTGTTCTATTTTTAGAACATAAACTACATGTATGTACTAGAACGTTCTTAACTGTTGTAGAAAACTCATGCATTATATTTAGATAGAAATTTCTGGAATGATCTTTATTGGTGAAGTTGCTAGATTATGATTACTGTAGTAAATGGAAGACTATTCTAGAAAATTCTTAGTTAATATATATAAGGAGACATTTTTCATTACTTTTACCTTTTAAGTCATCAGTGATCTTTTATGTCATCAGTTACCTTGGAGTATTATTCAACTTGGAAATTAAGTGATTTATTGGAGCTTGGATTATTTCAAAATAGATTAAATTATTCTTGTGGATTTTATTGTGGGAATTTATTCTAAAGTGTTCTTGGATTTAACTTGGATTTAACTGTGCTATTCAAAAAGGATCATTCCAGGATCAGACTAGACATTTGTAATTTACATTTTTATTTGGACTTCAGGTATTTGTAAACATAATTTGTTATTTTATTTTTCTTTAATAACTTTTCTGTAATAAATTTGTTATTGTTACAAGTTTGTTGCTGGCTTTTCTTTCTCGTTACGCCTGACTCGTAACAAAACGCAGGGGTAAAGTTCCGCGGCGCTGAACATTAAATGACTAAACGGAACGCATAACCTACTTGCAAAAATATATTGTAGCTTAACCATTTATAATATAATTTTAAAAATTTAATGTTCAGTTTCAAATAATAAAGCTCATCTGTCCTCGTCCATTATTAAGAAAATGAATACAATAAATTCGGCACGTAAAAGACATAAGTAATAACAGAATTTCTTAAAACCACATTTACTTACTATGTTACCATTAAGCCAACAATATATAGACCTTCAGGGGAGGACCTTAGATAATGTTGGTATAACTTTTTATTCAACCCTTTTGTATGTACATTATATTCATGCTTAAGATATTGATGTTAGATTGTGTAAATTAATCATGTACAAAATATGCAATAAAATATTATTAAAGTAACGGAATTGACGGAAATTATTGCTAATTACATGTAACAACGGTAGGCATGCAATTTGCACATTCCCGATAGCGAGAGACCTTTTCAAAATTTGTTATTTTTTCTCTTTTTTTTTAAGAAAAAAGTCATTCCTGATTAATACAGGGACCAGTGGAGGTTACACTGGAATATTGAATTTTGTATCACAAATAGTAATTACTCCCATTTCGAACTCACGTGAAACATGGGTGTTTCAATGTATATTGCATTTGATACAGCTTTTCGGAATTTGTAGATGCTTATGATTACTACTAAAAATGCGACCGAAAAATGCAGCCTTAATAGAATTGTATTACATTTTCATTTTATGACACCAATGAGTGACCTCTGCTATTGACTAAAGTTGTAAACAAGAAATGTTGTAGGACGTTATTGGCATACCTAGCACATAATTTAGTAGTTTAACCAATATTCAGCCTGCAATGAAAATACAACTGCGTCGTATCATATTTTATTTTCAACTGCGTCGTATCATTTCGTAAAAATCATTATTTTCTTGGAAAATTAACATCTCTTTTAAATGAAAGTTTAGTAAATGATGCAAAATTATGTTTTGACGTTTATTGTGAACTCTGAAAACGAGTATATAACTGATTTGAAGGAAAAACGATAGATAAAGCAATATGAACTGCGTCGTATCCACACATTTTCATAAAAATTCTGCCTCGCTTCGAGTTGCAAGTTCGCTATAACTTTTGTTTTACAAAATAGTTGTGCAAGTAACATATACCGAACGAAGCGGAAAATAATTTAGCGTGTTAATACATATATCTTGTTTTCAGTCATTTCCAACAAAAAGAGTTATAAACAAAAACATACATTTTTCGCTCCAAGATGGCGGCGTTTGTTTACAATTTGTAGGATACGACGCAGTTTTGATTCCCAGCCCTGGGTTTAGGAGGAGTCATTTGATAAGTCATTTGAATGAAAAAGTTAACGCAAGGACGGACGTACAGACGGACGAAGGACGAAAGACACTACGGCGTCACAAAAGCTCGACAGGTGAGCTGAAAATAATTGAAAACAAGAAACTTCAAAGTTTCTGACGCCTAACTCATAACATTAACCTTTTTGAATGAAAGTATAAAACAGGTATTAAAATTCTTTATCATATACTTCTAACAATGTTTCCTTGCTAATTATATCTTATATTTTCCAGGCTTGTTAACATATGCAATTTGTCTATCAACGGGCCAAGAGACATTAATATGAAAATGAAAGATGACGAGAATAATTTCTATCAGATAGACGGTTATGACATATATTACAATATAATGACATTATTTCATGTCAACAGACATTATTTGAGTACTCTTATCCTGTAGTTTATGGATATTGATTGTTGTCTGGCCCAAATTTTTTTAGCCAGTATGACTGCTGAAGATGCTTTTTATTTATAAATATTTACCACATTTAACCTTCGACAGACTTAATACTTTTGTTGTATAACTATGTCTCTTATATAGTCAACATGTGTCACTTTGTTTGATATTCCAGAATTGTTTGTTGTGTTAAAGAATTATTATTTACAGACACTGCAACTGGTAAAAGTTGTAAGTTTTGTGTCATCTGACGTGTCAAGGGTCAAGGAAAAATTTGTGATGTTTATTTTTACAAAATAAATGTAATACGTTATTTATTTTGGGTGACCTATAAAGTTGCATTTAAAACAATGTCTTACAAAATTAATTATCTCCCTGTCTGACTCTTGAAATTGTGATTAAAAGCCAAGCGTGTTTATTAGAGTCATTTTCAAACTATTAAGGTAATCTCATTCACGACCCGGTGTAAAGATATAGAAAGTTAAATATGAACGGTTGTATCTTATGAAACTTTAATGTTATACAAAATTAACAATTGTTACAAAGAGATACATGAAAAAGCAGAAATTAAGAGTATTTGCCAGTGTACGCACAAAATAGTGAAATGCAAGCATTTTTGATTAGATTTTAAATTTTTGTAAAGTGCAAATACGTATATAATTATGCTGTCAGAATTTGTCTAATATCTCCGCAGAAAAAAAGAAACTTGAGGCAATTATGTATAAATGATATAATTGATACTTAAAAGCTTTATTTCTTTTTCAGTGCTATGAAATATATTTAGGCTTAGTAAATGGATGCTTGCATTCTTTTAGGATAAATTGTGTGTTGGGTACACCCCTGAGTCAGAAAGTAAATAGACACAAATGTTATAGGTAAATCAGGATGAACAAGTGGGTTGGGCAGGGGATTAAGAGTTTTAAGAGAAAGTCATTTCAGTCATTAACCAGTTTTATATGTTTCATATTTTGTACTTCAAATGAAAATTTACCGTAATGATTTAATTGTTTTTTGTTGTTTTTTTTTGTTGTTGACATCTTGGAGTAATGCATAATAATTATATAAGATAATAGTTACAGTTCAGAATTTCTTAGAACATTTTCAAAAAAAATAATACTGAACTACATTTAAATATTGAACATTGTTAAAGAAGAGTGTGGGTCTGAAAGTGTTACATGTATGTGGTGAAATGTTTTCATGTTATATCTAGTACTGATAATTTCAGAATATGAACAGTAATTATTACTGTAAGAGAAGGGAGCACCATGTTAAAGACTTTTGAATTCCTTCTTTTTGTATATATGGCTATATTTCTAATAGTATCTTGCAAGTTCACTACAATATCATGTACATGATAATTTCCTACACATTTTATGAATAAAAGGGGCATGCCTCCAGATCTTTTGACAACAAATTTAAAGTATTTTTTCTTCAATCTAAATCTGGAAATTAATGCTAAATTGTTTAATTGTTTATTTAAATTATTTTTTAGTATTTTTTTCTAAAAACAAAGTGACGAGTCTCCATTAGCAGGATAGGTAGTCTGCTATTTAATTTATGCATCATAACTGATTATATATAAGTGAAGTTTATACAAGCATTATATAGGAGGAAATGAGTCATAAATAACAAATCTTGTTCCGTTCCGTTCCGCTAAATATCATTATCCTAGGGGATATTTATACTTTGCGGAACGAAACGGAATCACAATTTATAGAGTTGAAGACATGGTTTGTACACAATGCTGACTGTGATAGTGATACACGTATTTCAGCTTTATTAGTGCATGCACATTCAAATTATATGTTTTTAAATTGAATTTCTTTACGATAATTATAGAAGTTTCCAACCCGCCCGCTAAGATCAATAAGTAGGAGCGTCGGTGTCTAAGTTCGATCCTTGGGCGGGCAATGTTCTCCGTGTCGATTTGTTAAGACATTTAGTCTGACATCATTTGTCCTCCACCTCTGATTCATGTAGGGAAGTTGGCAGCTACAAATCTTGTTCCGTTCCGTTCCGCTAAATATCATTATCCTAGGGGATATTTATACTTTGCGGAACGAAACGGAATCACAATTTATAGAGTTGAAGACAAGGTTTGTACACAACGCTGACTGTAAAAGTGATATTTCAGCTTTATTAAGGCATTTAAATTCAAATTATATATGGCAAATATGTTTTTAAATTTAATTTGTTTACGATAATTATATAACTTTCCAACCCGCCCGCTTAGATCAGTAGGTAGGAGCATCAGTGTCGCGAGTTCGATCCTTGAGTTGGCAATGTTCTCCATGAAGATGATAAGTCATTTAGTCTGACATCATTTGTCCTCCACCTCTGATTCATGTAGGGAAGTTGGCAGCTTCAAATCTTGTTCCGTTCCGTTCCGCTAAATATCATTATCATAGGGGATATTTATACTTTGCGGAACGAAACGGAATCACAATAAATAGAGTTGAAGACATGGTTTGTACCCAATGCTGACTGTAATAGTAATATTTCAGCTTTATTAGTGCATGTAATATCAACTTATATATGGCAAGCATGTTTTCAAATTTAATTTGCGATGATTATTAGTATTTTTTATGTTTATATTATACAAAATGAGTGTACTGGATATGACGGCCATTCGATACATATTAAAGAGATCCTGATATCGCCAAAAATATTTAGATTGTCTACTCATTTTTTTTTCATTCGTCAGTTCATGTAGATGTCTAAATTCTTGCCTTCATATAGAGAAAGGTCGCTAGTTTGGTATGAAAAATGAAAATAGAACCTGCTCACTTTGTAATTAACAAGAAATAGGGGATTAATTTTACTATATTTTTAATTGTAGTTATTATACTCATGACAGACTCAAGTATATCAGTAATTACTATAACAGGTTTCCTATTTTATTCTTATTTTAAATTTTCAGGCTTTAATGTGTAGTGATAACAGAAATACTTTTCTTAATCTAGTAATGTTTGTTAAGGCAATACCGCTGAAATTTCATTAAATCATCGACCTAATTTACTTATTTACTTCTATGTCATGTTTGTATTATTATTTGTTGTATTGTATTGTTTGTTTGTTCACTCTTATACCCTTAAGAGCAACGAGTTTTTGTTTGAAAATAAAAAAAGTGTCTGGTGAATATTTGAAAAATTAAGAATTGAGAATAGCCTTGTCAATCTTACTTTTTAAGTACATATCGTATTAAGAAGATAAAAAGTTCACAATACTTTAAAAGATCTATGCCTAAACAGTAAACAAATAATACACAATTTAGCAAAGGTTTATGTCCATGTACTTTTTCCATGTACTTTTTATGATTTATAGTAAAGATTATTAGATATACTAAACATTATTGACTAAAATAACCTTTTGACAATTGTGACAGGTTGCTTATTCCTGTGGACCCTGCATGTATGTTCAATACGATCACGTCATTTCTGAAAGCGATATGGTAGTGGTCAATCCCTAGGAACCCCATATATCTAATTCGATCCCGGCCATCTCTTGCTGGGTATAAACCCTCTTAATGATATTTAGATATGGAATGCACAGTATCATTATAGGGAGAAGTTATTCACGTCACAGCACCACGTGGTATCAAAATATGTCTGACTGTATTCCTTTATGTCCTATTAATGTAATACCCCGGTCACATATTCACGGAATACGCCCACGGAAGAGCCACGGATTAATTCCGGCATCGTCCGTAGCTACCCGTACTGGTCAGTAGCTCTCCGTATTGTAACCGTAATCAATCGTAGTAGTCCTTGTATATCCGTAGCGATCCTTGACAATTTTTGAACATGCACAAAAATTTGCTACGGAAAAATCAACCGTAGCGTATCCCTACTAGTCAGTATTAATCCGCACTGATACGTAATGGTCCGTACGAAAACCGTACTAGTCCGTACTGATTCGTAGTCCACCAACTTGTCAAGGATTTCCACGGTTAAGTACGGAGAACTACGTATTTGTACGGTTACCTTACGTATAAGCTACGGTTTTAATACGGATTAATACGGCATTGTCACGGAAAGCCACGGTCGTAATACGTTGTACTACGGAGAGGCAAGGATTAGCACGGTCTTATACGGTTTATTGCGTTGCAATACGAAACGGTACGGAACGGTACGGTCCACCACTGTTTAGTACGGATGAATTAAGTATCATGTACTTTTTCAAGGGTATAAATACTACGTTCTTGTAAAAACAGACATATTTGCGGAAACATTTAATAAATGATAATTGCAATTTACTGGCTGCAACTTTATATTGAAATGCTCAGAATGCGGAGGCAGTGGGCTTTTACGAAGACCGCTTCATGTTTAGTATAAGGCTCTCATGGCCGAACTTGTTGAGGATCCAGCGTCCTTCAAGAAATTCACTTTAATCGGACCTGGTGTGTCTCGGGGGTCGGACGCGATTAGGCCGAGTCCTCTCTGCCATAATTACTGAACTCTGCAATTCGTTTTCTAGGTGTTCTTTTCTTTTGAGGCATTTTGAAAATGAGCAAGCAAGAGGTTGTGGACGGATGTATTAGGTCCGTATAGATCCGTGGCAATTTGTTCTTCTCCGTATCAATACGTTCCTCTCCGTATCAGACCGTACTTATTCGTACTTACCCGTGCTTATACCGTAGCAGACCGTAGTGTATCCGTAGTGCGTCCGTCCTGATTCGTGTCGTTCCGTATCAAACCGTGTCGGTCCGTAACAATCCGTATCTCTCCTGGGGCTTTTGGTGGTAAATCCGTCGCACTCCGTACTCATACCGTTGTGTGTCCGTACTGGAACCGTAGCGGACTACGAAATTTCACATTTCCGTAGTAATCCGTGAACGGTTAGACCGTAGCTCTTCCGTGGCATTGTCCGTGAATATGTGACCGGGGCATAAGTGCTTGCGTCTAACATGCTACTCATAATAAATATTTACATGTATACGATTTTTAAAATTTATCTATTTTGCGAAAAAATGTTGTTTCTTTATTGTGTTTAAGAAAAATAGTAGTAGAATAGTGAAAGAAAAATATCACTACTGGTTTCCTAGCAATTTTCCGGTCCTAAATCATTTTCGTCTAGTACAGTCTATTTTTACCAATAGGACAGCTCTCTTACTTCATCAAATTCCTGTTGTTTAGAGAACATGCGACATGTAAAATAAAGCACACCTGGAGAATTCTATTTTGAATGCCCATGCACAATAACTGAGCTCCCAATCCAGGTAAATCAATACTTTTGAAAAATTATATTTTCAGACAACACGGAAAAGGTTGTGGAGTTCTATTTCTTTGATAAAATCATCTTAACATTTCTTCCTAGTACTATATTATATCAAAAATAAAAAGGTCCGAAAAACTGCTATGAAATTGACATAATACCGCCAGTCAATCAAGCTGGCAGGAGTCTAACAGATAAGCCAATCGGCGATCGTTATCAATTTCACGCTAAGATGTCTACAAAATCCGCCATTTTCCTTAGAATAACTATTTGTATAAGACAATGGTGAACAGTATTTATATTGAAATTATTTGATTTTTTGTCAATTTAAAGCTATTAAATCGGTATATCAAAGTTACCAACTATCCTGACATTGACAGATGGAGTCAGTTAGTTCATTTTATTAAAAAATATCAGTAACTTTGTATATATGAAGATAATAAATTATACAGCAGGTACAAAGGCAGAGACATAGATATTATCCAGATGCTATCTACATCTCTGACGAAAGTTACATTAAAGAGAAATAAAGAATCCCTAAAGAACGTACAAAACAACAAAAGTGAAAATGTTGCAGGCTCGGTTTGATTGAGTCTGTTCATATTCAAGTAACCGTTCGCGCCCCATAGCACCGGCTTAAGCTGTATTGACCTGGTAACAATTTGGAATTTTGAAACATTCGCAGATGTGTTCATATGGTGGTTATCATGGAACCTTCAAATGTGACACGTTAGTGCCATTCCATGAAAAGCGGCAAAAGGTCCACAAGTAAACAAGTGCGTTTGCCCTAAACGAGAAAACAATGGGCGGAAACCAATAAAATGGAATTTTGAATTGCGATCAGAGCTTATGAAGCATGGCTATACCACAATGCAAACAAGGGAAAAAAGAAACAAATTCTCTATTCCTTCCTTTATTACAATCATGTCTATTCATAATCACATAATATATTATAAGGTCTAATATGACATTTTGTTTGTTCTTAAGATGCTGCAGTAGAAAAAACTACTTGAAAATAAAATGAGAGAATATGCAATGAATATTTTATGTGAAATTATCCTACCGAAATATTTCTATTAAAGTTTAATGAATTAAGATTAAATATTTAGATACACCTGCTTCAATAACATCATACCTGATCACAACTAAACCGAGGTCTCACCGTCTGGTGTATGCAAAACTTATTTTGAAGTGAATAATATTGCGTTTTATCAAGAAACATATCTAATGTACAAATATATTTACATATAATCATATATCATACTACAAAGTAACGCAAGGACAATTTTCTCATTCAATTTTAACAATTTATGCACAAATGCATTATATAAATTTGATTTCGCACATAGATCCCTAAAAACATCTGTAAATGTATTATTGATATAATTTTACTATTTATATGTTCCGCTACTTACATTTACACTATCTTTGAATTTGTAATTGTCAGAAACATTTTCCTTGAAGTCAACGAGAAATATAACAAGATGTTTGCCAAACGTTTTATTCATAATCAATGCATGAATGCAGTTATTTGTTACTTTTTTAAATACCATTATACATTGAACTATTCAAGAAAAGCATTAAACTTTTATACATACCAAATTTATATTAGGTAAATTCACTAGTAACTTTAGTGGCATAATAATTTCCTGTAAACGTCGGTACCGGTTCTGAATGACCGGGTCATGTGGCTCAGTGGGCGGAGCAATCTCTTCTCTGGCGTAACGTCAATTTCGAATGAAAGTGAAAATACATTAAGACTTATATTCTAATTAAAATGAAGTAAAAGAGCAACGTTGAAAACATGGTTATGCTTGATAGGTACCTTTATTTAAGTTTTATACTCGTCCGCAGATAGATTTCTATATTATTTGTTAAAAGTGCCATTTGGGGGCGGAAACTGCTAGGAAACAAGTAGGCAGAGGCCATACCAATAGTGCCACTCCATCACGTAGCTTTATGTAGTCATTTGCAAATTGAATCAGTCATATAAACTATATAAGATAAGCAAAAAAAAAGTTATTGTTTACCTTCATTGTGAGTTATTATTTTAGCAAAAAAAGACACTTTAGGGTCAGATAACTCAATAACGAGGACGGTGACCCCCATTTTCCCGTCTTAAATGTTTCTATTATTATATTCACATGACATGCCAAGTTTTTACGAAATTCTGTAAAACAGTTTTAATTTTGCCGATATGTCTATATGAAAACTCCAAAAACCGCATTTAAGTGAGAAGCAATGTGTAATTAAGCAATAACACACATGTAATTGAAATGTTGATTCCGTTGAATACTGTAACTATATAGAAATGTGCAATAGAGAAACAGCGTATATCATACACGAATTTAAAAAAAAGGCAATTGATGTGAAATGAAGTCTCTTGTGCAGTATATGCCTATCATGTATTCGCATTTGAAATGTTAATTCTATTAAAAAAGCAATGTACAATAAAGCAGGAGTACATACGCAGCTTGAAATAAATATTCACATTACAGTAAGCAAATCAATGAATAAGAATGCAATCAACATACAATGTACTTAGATAAGAACATTCAGATATAAACAACATGTCATCAAGATGAATATTTACTTTTGGCGGATATTCCTTTCTATACTTAACACGTTAAATCAATTACCTTAGTGATTCAAATATCTTTGGGTATTTATCGATAATATTAAACTGATATTATACTTTCATTTTCAATAGACTAGTTTTCTTCCCTTTATCACCGACATGTTGCAACAGTGACGAAAATTGTCATTCTTATTTTCACATAATATTATACTGTTGACTACATAAAACTGAAATCTACCTTATTTTGAAGCATGTATGTAAACGAGATTATAATGAAAATTCATTCTGTTTGCATATTTGTCCGGTAATATCACATGCATAACTTTTATTGGCTAGTTTCAAGGTTGATTCAGACTCACGTCATACTTGCCATCGACTTTAACTTTATTGCATAAAGATTTGAATACATTTTAACTTAAAGTTCACGTGTAGAAAAATGCGTCATACAAAGGTTATAAGTTTCTAAATCTGAAGCATTTCCAATTCATGGAAAGGTAAATGATTCCCCGTTACACAATTTTCATAATTAAAATTGAATTCTGCTTTAGCCGTTTTAAGCAGTCGTGGATGGTAGGAGTCTATCAATAGGAAACATCAAATCTAGCCCGCAAATCGTTCCAAATGGCCGTGTTCGACGGCTTCTTGAATCGTTTCTCTCTGGTTTTATTGTATATCTTACAAACTGATTTATAGGTTTGTAATTACTCTCATGACAAAACAAAATTTAACCAAACCTGCAACATTTCGCCGTCCTGTTGGTCCTTCCAGCTTTCCTGTTATTATAACACGTGTTATACATATACACAGTATTGTCTTTTATACCGACTGGTGAGTTAAAGTAACAAGCTTTAGGAAGTGCAAAATTTGCACTCCAAAAGATTCTATGGTTAAATGTCAGGAAAGTTTAACAAACGTTGCATATAATCTTTTAAGCAACAGCTTGAACAAGAGTCATCAAGTCCTCGACATTTTCGACAATTTCGATCCATTTCATTCCGGTTTCTATTAAATGTATTTCTTGATCTGACAAAATGTGTAAAATGTCAAAAAGAAAAAATGCAAGGGACAGCTTCCTCCCAACGTCGCCGCATTGATGCGGTGGTATCACAGCAAGTAATTGTTCAAGTACTGATAGACATTTCCCCTTTTCTAAGCGAACGACTTTTTTGTATATCGAAGGACACTCAAATACTGCTTTTCTCACATCTTGCATAACTTCGTCTAGACGATTCAGCAAGCAAATTCCCTCACTTTTCGATATTTAATCATGTAGCAAATTCATTTCACACATCATATAATTTGGTAGATATTTTGCTACTAAGTACGTTTTTAGTCTGCCAAGTGTAACTGATAGTATTTCGCATTCTTTAGCTTTTATAGAATTTATGATAAAAGGATAGAGTGCAGAATATTCGAATATATAGTCCTTTAGGTCCCACCAGAACAGCTATATGTTAATATTCGCAATAACCTGCTATGATATTTTTTAATGTAGAAACATTATTTAAATCATGCTTAGCAAGAATACTAATTGTAAATTTATTATATTACTATGGTATATGTTTTATTGTATATCAATAAGTACAATTACTAATATATGTATGTTAAATTTATAACTAGAATTTTAGATTTTAACCCCCAAAAAGTATAAATTTTAAGGTGTTTAATGTGAATTTGAATTCTTTCCTTTTACATTTAAGAAATAAGGTTTTGTATCTAAAACTTCTTCATTGAGAAAGCATGACCTTTAAGCTGTTTCTCCTTGTGTCATTTTGTATAACTACATTTAACAATGTGTTATAGATCATTTATTCTTTCTGTACCCGAAGGTCGCACTGTCCGTCCGTTCGTTCTCCCATCCTTCCGCCCGGGCCCCATCTCCAAAACCGCGTGTGGAATTTCAGTGAAACTTCACAGGATTATTTGTCACCATGCCTAGTTGTACATCGTACTCTCTTGATTTTACGCATGATTTTTGAGCACATTTATGGCTTAAATTGTCAATTTTCGAGTAAAATAAGCTTGTCAGCGCTTCATCACCAAAACCGCTTGGACGATTTCAGTAAAACTTCAGGGGATTGTGTATGTCTCCATGTCTAGTTGAGCATCCTACTATCTTGATTTTTCCACTTGATTTTTTTGCACAGTTATGGTCCCAAAATGGATAATTTTCGAGTAAAATACGCTTGGGCCGCCTTTAAGGGTTGTTAATTGAATCAGAATTGCAGCCACCATTTAGCCTTGCGTGATCGTACGAGGCGACTAAATAGGCTTAAATTACTAGAGCCTATGCATCTCTTAGCTCCAGCAGGTTTGAACTTTAAGTTTGTATCACCCGGATATCGTATTTCCTGTGCCATATGACCTAAATTGTGTTGGTGCGCTTTAAAGCAAATGGTGGCAAGTATAGATACACTCATATACATACACGCATAAGTTCATAATTATAATTTCATTTTTAGCTAGACTATACGAAGTATATGGAGAGCTGTCCTACTCGCCCCGGCGTCGGCGTCCAGATTCCTACGGAATGCCGTTAGGGCCATCGCCTATGAATGGTTTAATCTGAAACGCGATACTCGAAAGTACGATGATGAAAACGCGTAATCACGATACTACAATGGTGAAAACGCGACAGTAAGATGATGTAAACACAACAGTACGATAACGAAAACGCGATAATACGACAGTACGATGATGATGATACAATAAACTTTCGTGTTTTCACCATCCTACTTTCGCGTTTTCACCATCGTAATATCGTGATTTCGCGTTTTCATCATCGTACTGTCGTGTTTTTATCATCGTACTTTTGCCTTTTCACCATCGAACTATCGCGTTTTCATCATCGTACTGTTTTGTTTTCATCATCGAACTATCACGTTTTCACCATCATACTGTCGTGTTTTCATCATCGTACTATCGCGTTTTCTTCATCGCACTGTCACGTTTTTCATCATCTTACTATCGCGTTTCACCATCGTAGTTTCGTGATTTTGCTTTTCATCATCGTACTATCGACTGTCGAGTTTCAGATCAACACATTCATAGGTGATGGCCACGATAGTTTATCGCGTTTTCATCATCGTAGTATCGTCCTGTCGCGTTTTCATCATCGTACTATCGCGTTTTCATCATCGTACGTTCGCGTTTTCCCCCATCGTACAGTTTCGTGATATCGTGTTTTCACCATCGTGCCATCGACTATTGCGATTCAGATCAACACATTCATAGGCGATTGCCTTAACGGCATTCCGTAGATTTCAAATTTAATTTTTAGTGCAGTAAAATATTTTTTATTATAACTTTTAATTTCTTAAGGTAAAAAACTTCAAACTTTAAATATATGTTTCTTACCATCAACCACAACTTATGTGATAAGGTTCATTACTCTAGCACCAATATTATCTCCCCTTGATCTTAGAATTTGCCTGAAAAAAATCTATTTTTTACTGTTGCTTCTTTATTTCTAAAGGGATCAACTTCATACCTCAAATATATGTATCTTATCCTCAACCAAATCATATGTGACAAGGTTCATAACTCTAGCACCAATATTTTCATATATGTCTCCCCTTGATCTTAGAATGTTCCTTAAAAATATTGTTTTTAACCGTTAGTTCTTTACTTCTTAAGGGATCAACTTTATACTTCAAATATTTGTACCTTATCATCATTAACCACATGTTATGTGACGAGGTTTATAAATCTAGCACCAATATTGCAAGAATTATTTTTCCATAAACTTAGATATTTTACTTGAAAAATGTTATTTTTTACTATAACTTTTTATAGTTTTAAAGGTATCTACTTCAAACTTTAAATAACTATTCCTTATCACAAATTACATCTTATGTAACAAGGTTCATTACTCTTGAAGCAATATTTAAAGTTTTTTCCCTCTTTGAACTTTTTTTTTAAGAAATACTATAACTTCTTTATTTCTAAGGTATTTACTTCAAACTTCAAATATTTATTTGGTATCATTAACATGGTTCATAACCCTATCATGACTATTATTCCCCTTGAACTTGGAATTTATGTTAACAAGTTTTTTTGTTTTTTTTTACTATAATTTAATACATTAATATACATAATTGATTTTTCTTTCACAGTTTTGTCTTCCTTACTGTGTCCAGTATTTTATTAGTCGAGCTGTGACAGCTCTTGTTTTTTCTTAAAGACGTGTAACGCAATACATCTTTAACAATTTTAGACAGGAGCTAGATGTAATTGATAATTCATCAATGATTCCTAATGGCAGGGATTTACTAAATCTCTAAAAGGATTCTTTCCGAACTGCATGTGTTAACTTTTTTCCTGTGGACAAGCTGCTCACGTTACTGCGCCACCTGGTATCATTTTGAGAAAATATCTTGTTTTTCCTTATGTTTAAAAAGAATAGCAGGAAAAAAAATGAAAGAAAAAATGACTAGGCTGACGTCATACCAATACTAGAACCGCTCCATTACGTACCTTTATATAGCCATTTCACAAATATTTGTTAAAGACGCTTACAAGAGTTTCAAAATAAAAACTTTTCAGGAGAATTTTTTTAAACTTGGCATATTGTTAGAATATGAGGATAGAAACATTTTAAGTGAAATAAATTTGGAGGTCACCGTTCTCACTTCAGATTCATCTGCCCTTGAACAAGAACCTTTTTGGTTATTTGAGGTCACTTCAAGGTCTTATACGCTTGTTTATAAAATCCTGTCTTTATTCTGGATTATGTTTTTCCTTTTATTGTTGATAAAATACATAATTACAGGTAATTCATATCTTATTTCTGTTACAAATTTGTCAGTTTGAACGTTCTTTAAGAAAGGCCATTTTTTTTTTCAAAAAAAAGTCACAGGTTTAGAAAAGAAGGGGGAAAAAGCCCATCTACCCTTTATTCTTTATTGAAATTTGCACACTGACTCAAACAGAAGTAAATTATTTAAAATACACAAGAATTGGTATTGTTTACCTTCAATGTGAATTTTCTGCATTTGCTTTAAGCAAAAAAAAAATTCAGGGGAAAATAACTCAATAACGAGGTCGATGACACGAATTTTTCCGCCTAAAATATTTCTTTTATCATATTCACACAACATGCTAAGTTTTTTACGACAATCTATATAATATTTTTTCTGTATGAATCTTAAAAGATCCTATATCTTGTAATTAAGGATTTAACAACACTTATATAAGTATGTATAATTTATTCTTCTAAAACAATTTCCAAATATCCAAGAATATGTTAAATACATAAAATATATGCATTCATTTCTTACTGAAAAATTTGCTTAACTATATCGAAAATAAATTTCTAATAACCTCCCTTTATTTACATGAATTGTCAATTCATTAATATATTTACAAATTATGCTTTTTGGAACTTACAATTTTGATAAGTCTTCATTTGAGAATCATATTTATGATATATTCCATAAAGAATTAAGTGTAGGGATCCTTAAGTGAGAAGCAATGTGTAATTAAGCAATAACACACATATAATTGAAATAATGATTCAGTTGAATATACAGAAATGTGCAATAAAAAACAGCGTAAATCATACATGAATTTAAAGAAAAAAAGCAATTGTTGTGTAATGAAGTCTCTTGTACAGTGAAACATATCATGTATTCACATCATTTAAATTTAAATAAGCAGCAATGTGCAATGAAACAGAAATATACACGCAGCTTGGAATAAACATCCACATTCTACTTAACAAATCATTGAATAAGAATGCAATCAACATATATAGATAAGAACATTCAGATATAAACAATATGTCATCCAGATGGTTATAAATATATTTTGCTGATATTATAGAAATACACACGCAGCTTGGAATAAATACCGGTATTCACATTCTAGTAAGCAAATCAATAATTAAGAATGCAATAAACATACATAGATAAGAAAATTCAGATATAAACAATATGTCATCAAGATGGTTATAAATATATTTTGCTGATATTATAGAAATACACACGCAGCTTGGAATAAATACCGGTATTCACATTCTAGTAAGCAAATCAATAATTAAGAATGCAATAAAACATACATAGATAAGAAAATTCAGATATAAACAATATGTCATCAAGATGAATATAATTATACATTTGGCGGATATTCCCCACCATAC
Source organism: Ruditapes philippinarum (assembly GCF_026571515.1). Taxonomy (NCBI): domain Eukaryota; kingdom Metazoa; phylum Mollusca; class Bivalvia; order Venerida; family Veneridae; genus Ruditapes; species Ruditapes philippinarum. The sequence continues at coordinate 23,715 of NW_026851758.1, read as the reverse complement.
TTATAATGTTTAATCAATTACCTTAGTGACTCAAATATCTTTGGGTATTTATCGATAGTATTTAACTGATAAAGGTGTCTTGACATATTTTAGGCAGTTTTTATGTTTTACTTTTAAAAATCATTTTTCATTATCAATAATTGGTCAATGACCATTATTAGAAGCCATCTCTTGAAATATAGAGCTTATTCAGTTCAATTTGAAAGCGAAAAAATAAAAACAATATCACTTTCTTGGAAGTATACCACATCGGCGTTGGGCTAAATGAGACCTATAATATTAGTTTTAGATGAAAGCAAAATGAAAATCCAGTCTTATTAATGTGGTATATCGCACATTGCAATATTCTTTTAAAACATTTTCAATGCCGAATGTTGCAATTTGGTTCTGGTCGTAATAAAAGCAATGCAAAACAAATAGAAAGGTTTGAATGGAATTGGGTAAAATTATAAAATAACTGATAATAACCCAAGGAGATCCAGAATCACCCAGACAAAGGGGCCGAAAAGAATTTCCCCAAGGGTGGGGCCCAACCAAAATAAAGGTCAGGGTTTTCCTATGATTTTTAAATTTTTTAAAAAAAAAAGTAAAACCAAAATAAAAATTTAAAAATTTGTTGAAACAGGGGAGAAAATTGTTTTTTTTTCCAAATCTAAATGGCTTAATTCTAAGTTTAAAAATCAAACTTTTTTTTGAAGAAATTTTAAAAGAGTTTTACAAAAACCCTTTCCTGAAATTATATTTGGGCCCTTGTACTTTCATAATTTAAATTCCCTAGGCATGTTAAATTTTTGGGAAAATAGTTAAATTTAATTTTTATTAATTTCAGGGAAACTTGCCACCCGACTAAAAATTCCCTTACAAAATTTTTTAAATAAAATTTTAAAGTTTCCCAAAAGGGGGTTTAAAATCTTTATGAATGCCCCCTTTTAAAAAGGTTTAAACGGTTTTTGAATTGAAGCTTTTCCCAATTTTCATGAATGAAGGGAATGGATTCCAAGTTTAAACCAATTTTTCCATGATGTAAATTGAATTCTGCTCTAGCCGTTTAAAAAGCGGTCGTGGAAGGTAGGAGTTCTTAATAAAAGGCAAATCAAAGCTCGTAAAATCGTTCCAAATTTTGGGCCATGGTGGAACTTGAATTGTTTCTCTTTCGATTATTTTTATATATCTTACAATTGATTTATAGGTTTTTGTAATTACAACTATGACAAAAACTAAAATAAACCAAGCCCCTGCGACATTTTCGCCGTCCTGTTTGGGCCGTCGCTTTCCTGTTATTAAAACGTGTTATAATATCACATTATTATTATACCGAACGATGGAAGTTAAGTAACAAAGTTTTAGGAAAGTTGGAAATCTTGCCTACAAAAAAAATTTTCTATGGAACAAAAGTTAGGCAAGTTTTTAACAAACGTTTGCATAATAATCGTTTAAGGGAACAGAGACATCAAGTCCTCGGCAAAAGTTCATGATGCACTTCATTCCCGGCTTCTATTATCTCTTGATCTGACATTGAATATTAACAGATCGAAGAAAACCGTACGGATTTGTTTGTCGAATAGTTGAACGACACCTTTCAAACAGAATATGTAAAATCTCAAAAGGTGAATTTAGCAGCATGCAGCTCCTTCTCAACGTCGTCGCATTGAATGCGGTGGTATCGCAAGGATTGCAGCAAGAGTAGCTGGTCCAAGTATGTATAGCCATCTCTTTTTTTCAGAGTGAGCTTCTTTTTCGTACATCAAAAGGACACTCAAATACTGCTTTTCTGACATCTTGCATTAAACCTTCATCCAGACGGCTAAGCAACAAATTCTCTCACTTTTTTGATATTTTATCATCTAGCAAATTCCTTTCAGGAGTCATGTAATTTGGTAGAGCTTTCTTCTTTCTAAGGCACGTTTTTTGTCTGCAAAGCATTTTCTAACAGTGATTTGCAAGAAATTTTTTTTTGTAAAATAGTCGTTTCTTTTTCTCCTCCCAATAACCCAGATATATTACATTTTTTGATCATATAGGAAGAAATGTTTTCACAGACAGGTTTGAGGTGGCGGTTTTGTTAACATTTTCATCACCGCGTACACAACTTGATTTGCACGTCGGTTAAAAGAACGAACCAGTTTTCCCGTTTCAAGCTAAGGTGGAAGCGGACAATCTCCATTGCCGGCCCGGTCGAAAAATGCTCTGTATTGGAATGCCAGCGGGAAACCACAAAAAGACATTCTCTAAACTTTTTGATAGCCGTTTCGATTAAAATAACCTACTAGGCCAGCCAAACGAATCTCTTTTCTAGTTACACCACAGCTCTATTGAAGGAATTGAACAAGGGAAAGCTTGTCACGTAATCTATAGACAACTCAGTTTTTGGTCAAAGGTAGCGGAATATTAAAAGGCTTTGCCGGCCCAGAGGGGGTTTTTTTCATCTGGAACTGTCGTCCCCTAACCAATCCAAGTTTTTTCCTAGATGCATTATTTTGCTATTGCACCTACGAAAACGCGAATCATTTCTTAAGTACTGTTTTCCAATAACGATGGGTTATGGCCTCTTTCAGATATCCTAAGGCCAATGAAATTTTCTTCCCTTTCCTGAAGTGTTACTTTTTCTAACCATGTATATCCGGTGGGGCATATTCTGTATCAAGTTTAAAGACTGCATCATATTTTGTTGTGATCTTCATCAAACGTTGTTTTTTTCAAAAACATTTTATTGAACGAATCTACAAATATTGCGTCGATATCTGATTCAAAGGCAACTGCAAGCCCTTCTCCGCGACTCCCAGCAATAAAAACATCTATATTTGTAAGCCAATTTCTGTTTGTAATTAAGGTCCCACATTTTTCAGCATTGTCGCTGATTTTTTCCACCGTTTCAACTGTCAAATCTTTCGAAAATCCCAAGTTTTCCAATGCATTATATATACTCATATCATCAGAAATTGTTTCTTCTTTCACTTTTCCTTTCTTTTGGAGCTGACATTTTATTATATTACAATCTTTTAATGTCATTCAGATATGGAATTGTTCTGCAACATTAAAATTATATTTAAATTTTTTTTGCTTACGTTTCAATCGCGTCCATACAAAGCAATTTGAACTGTTCCCGAATGAAATCTCGTTGCCATGAGCGTCGCTTCCTCGCTTATTTTTTTGATAAGACATATGTACGGTGTCCTATTACGTCCACTTTTAATTTCGCTTTCAGTGACATGATTTTTATTGTAGCGTGATTTCGTTATTTTGCGTGCAGTTGCGCGATTGTAATGTCAATGTCATTAGAGAAAATTTTATAAACAATTTAGTAAAAATATTTAAATCTCCTTGTACATTCAGATACACATTGAACAAAGTGCAGCGCATATTTTCTCAAATTGACAGATTGATATCTATTGAATAATAAAAGATAAGTGCCCTTTATGTCCCACCAGAACAAGATATATGTTAAGATATGCAGTAATCAGCTATGAAAATTTTAATGTTAAAAACAATATTTAAATCATGTATAGCAAGATATACTAATTGTAAATTTATCATATCACTATGGTGTGATATGTATATCAATAAGTACAGTTACTCATACATGTATTTAAATTTAATAATTAGATTTTCAGATTTAAACCCCAAAAAAAGTATTAAATTATAAATTTAAGAAATAAATTTTGTAACAAAACTTCTTTCATTGAGAAAGCATGACCTTTAAGCTGTTTCTTCTTGTAACTAACAAACTTCTTTTTACGGGTTTCGTTTTAAAACAATTTGATAGATCATTTATTCTTTCTGTACCCGAAGGGCGTCATATAGTAATCGCACTGTCCGTCCGTCCGTTCTTCCATCCTCAACATGGCCCCATCTCCAAAACCGTTTTGGGGAATTTCAGTGAAACTCAATGGCATTATTTGTCACCATGCTAGTTGTACATCGTACTCTCTTGATTTCACGCATGATTTTTGAGCACATTTATGACCCCTTAATTGTCAATTTTCGAGTAAAATAAGATTGTCAGCGCTTCATCACTAAAACCAACTTGGAGGATTTCAGTAAAACCTCACGGGACCGTATGTCTCCATGCGTTAGTTGAGCATGCCTTCTATCTTGATTTTTTCCCACTTGATTTTTTGCACAGTTCATGGTCCCTTAAACGGTTAAATTTTTCGAAGTAAAATACGCTTGTCCGTGCTTCCTTACCAAAACCGTTGGGGCAGGGGGGGGGGGTCCAGGTAAAAATGCACAGAATGGTTGTGAACAAACCTAGTTGTGCTTACTCTCGATTTTTCGCTTGATTTTTAGCACGAGTTTGGCCCTTTAATGGTCTATTTTTGAAGTTTTAAAACAAATATATATAAATGCACATTTAGCTATGGTTTATGTTCATGTGTTTTTATTATGAATATTAGAAAAGATTATTTGATATTTTTTTAACATTATTGACATAAAAATCTTTTGACGTCTTTTACAGGTTTGACAGATAATTCCTGAGGAAACTCTGTATGTTTATACGATTAAGTTCTTTTCTGAAAGAAGATATAGTAATGGTCCAATACACGAGATTTTCCATATAATCGAGATCGATCCGTCTGTTCTCTTGGTGGGATTTAATCCCACTTTATGACAATAAAATAAATTCTATTTCAATATGGAAATGCACAGTATAAATTTTGGGATCATGGATACATTTTCTGTGATGACATTTGTTTGATTTTAAATAAAAGGCCAGTATATACCTCGGTATAAAACTTGGGAAAAAGGCTTCTGAATATTGGGGTTTATAATTTGTAATTGACCGTATCTTTACATACCTTCAACGAATCAAAATGACTTATCTTTGGCGGGTTTTAAAGGGCCCCCCTTTAAAGGGTTTGTTGAACCCAAAAATTGCGCCACATTTACCCTTGCGTGCCCCGTAGCGGCGATAAATGGGCTTAAAATTACTAGAGCCTTTTGCATCTCTTAGCCCCAGAAAGGTTAAATTTAATTTTTGTATCCCCCGGATACGTTTTTCCCCTGTGCATAAAAACCTAAATTGTTTGTGGGGGCTTTAAAGCAAAGGGTGGAAAGAATGATACCTTTCATATAACATACACGCATAATTTTCATAAAAAGGGGATTTCTTTTTTGGGGCCAAAAAGGACTATACGAAGTTAAAAATTTTTTGCCCTACCGCCCGGCGCGGGGGTCCAGTTCCAGGGAAAATCCTTTTAAAGGGCCATCCCCTTAAAAATTTTAATCTAAAACGCAAATTACCCCAAAAAGTCGAGGATAAAAGGGGTTTTAAAAGGAAAAACTAAATGGTGAAAACGCGAAAGTACGTTTAAAATAAAAACAAGTAGAAAACGAAAAAGCGTTTAATAGGGAAAAGTACGAATGATGATGATACAACACTTTCTTTGTTTTCACCATCCTATTTTCCTTTTTACCATCGAAATATGTGTTTTCCCGGGTTTCATCATTTTGCCCCTTTTTTTTCCCCAATCGGTATTTTCGCCTTTTAAAACCATCGAACTTTTGGGCTTTTTCATCATGGAAACTGCCCTTTTTTTCCCATCATAAAACAAATTGCTTTTTCCCCCATCTTTCCCGGGCCCCTTTTTTCTTCATCGAAACTATGCTTTTTAAATCATTACTGTCACGTTTTTATCATTTTTACTATGCTTTTTTTCCCCATCGTAGTTTCGTGATTTTGCTTTCATAATCGTACTTTTTCATGTGGTTTTCAAAAAAAACACATTTCATAGGTATACCCCAAAAAAACGGGTTTTCCAAAAAATGCCGTTGGGGCCCATGTTTTTAAAATGGTTTGATTTGGAACGCGAAAACTCAAAATACAATGATAAAAAAGCAAAATTTCTCAAAAAACTACGGGGTAAAAACGCAAAAAGTCCGATGTTAAAGGGCACAAATTGTTTATGGGCGTTTTATCATCGAAAGTATGTCCTGGCTTTTTCAACCCACCCGAAACTATGCGTTTTATCATCGAAATTTTCGCTTTTTTTCCCCAAAATGTACGTTTTCGTGTTTTCGTTTTTTTTTCAAACCCCGTAAAAAATCGACTTTTTGCGTTTAAAGATCCAACACAATTTTTATGGCGATTCCCTTTTAAACCCGGAAAATTCCGTAGATTTTTTAAATTAAATTTTTATGAAAGAAAAATTTTAAAAATTTTTTTTTAACTTTTATTTTTCTTTAAGGTAAAAACTTCAAATTTCCCAAAATAGATTTTTTAAATTTTTCCAATAAAACCAAAATTTGTGAATAAGGTTCTTTTAATCTAGCAAATATTTTTTCCCCCCTTTGGATCTTAAAAATTTTTCCCCTAAAAAAAACTTTTTTTTTACTGTTTTTCTTTTTTTTTAAAAGGGATCAATTTAATTCCTAAAATTTTTATGTTTTACCCTCAACCAAATAAATTTATGTGAAAAAAGGTTTTCATAACTCTAGCCCCAATATTTCAAATATTTTCCCCCTTGGGTTTTAAAAATTTCCTTAAAATTATTTTTTTTTCTGTTTTTTATTTCCTTAAGGGATAATTTCAAAACTTATACTAAAAATTTTTTGTACTTTAAATAATTAACCCAGGGTTATGAAAAGGTTTTAAAAACCCTTTTAAGAAACCAATATTGGGCAAGAATTTTTTTCCCCATAAACTTAGATTTTTTATTTTAAAAAAATGTTTTTTTACTACACTTTTTTTAAAATTTTTAAAAAGGTATCTACCTCAAATTTAAAATACTTTTTCCCAAACCCATAAATTAAAATTTATTAAAAAGGGTTTCCATTACTCTTGAAGAAATTTTAACAGATTTTTCCCCCTTTTAAAAATTATTTTTTAAAAAAATATTAATTTCTTTATTTTTAAAGGTTTTTCCTTAAAAACTTCAAATATATTTTTTGTATCTTTCACATTTCCCCCTTAAAACTTGGAATTTATTTAACAAGTTTTTTTTTTTTTATAAAATTTAATAAAATTTTTATACATAATTGTTTTTTCTTTCACATTTTTGTTTTTCCATACGGGGCGTCCATTTTTTAAATTAGTGACTTCGTGTCTCCTGGACAGCTCTTTTTTAATTTTTAAAACGTTAAGGAATAATTTTTAACAATTTTAGACAGACCCTTTCCGAACGGGCCAATTGTTTTTTTCCCTTTGGTGGGGGAAGTTACTCATTTACGCCCCAAACCGGTTTTCATTATGTCTGTGCTTGCGTTTACATGTTTCTCTTTTTAAATCATATACGACTTAAAAAATTTTTAAATTTTGAAAAAATATTTATTTTTTTATTTTTAAAGGGAAAAAAAAGTAAAAAAAATGAAAAAAAAACATAAACAGGTTGACGTCAAAACCAAAAATAAAAACCAAACCCATCAGTCCTTTAAAAACCCTTTCACAAATTTTTTTTAAAGACGTTTTGGGGATTTAAAAAAAACTTTTCAAGAATTTTTTTAAACTGGCATGTTTTAAATATGGGGAAAAGAAACTTTTAAATTGAAAAAAATTTTGGGGGTCACCGTTTTAATTTCAAAAATTCATCCCCCTTGAAAAAAACCCTTTTTTCTTTTTGAGGTCATTTCAAAGGTTTTAAATACGAAATTTTTTATAAAACCCTTTTTTAATTCTGGATTTTTTTTCCCTTTTTAATTTTTGGGAAACAAACATATCTTTTTTTCTTTTTAAAATTTTGCAGTTTGGAACACAAGAATTTAACTTAAAGTTTTTTTAAAAAAGGCCTTTTTTCAAAAAAAAGTCAACAGGTTTCAGAAAAGAAAAGGAAAAGGGGTGAAAAAGCCCATCCACCCTTTCTTCTTTATTGAAATTTGCACATTGATTGCAAACAGAATAGACTTATAAAATAAACAAGAATTGGCATCGTTTAATCCTTCAATTGGGGTGAATTTTCTTGCCTTTAAACATAAGGCAAAAAAGAAATAATTCAGGGAGATAAACCCCAATAAACGAGTTCGAATGCCCCCATATTTCCGCTAAATTTTTTTTTATCATAATTCACACAGCCAATGCCAAGTTTTTTTTACGAAAATCTATAAAATTTTTTTTGTAGAGCAATTTTTCTATAACATTATTAATGGTGAAAAAGCAAATTTAAATTCAGTTCATAATGTTTGTAATAAACTGCAATGGGAAATAACCTTTTAAAATTTTTAAAGCGTGAAGGGTGCAATTTCGGGTTTCTTAATAAAAGAATTGAAAACGGGAAAAATGGGGTAATGTATAAAAAAATGATAAAATAAAGATTAAACCCAACCCCACAGGCCAAAAGGGGACGTTACCCAGGGGGCATCAATAAAAACAGATATCTCATTCTATAATTTTATTTTTTAATTTTTCCCAAAGATAAAAAAGGGTATAAACCCGTTCCAACAGGGGAACGAAAATTGTAAAATTTTCCCAAAAATTTTCTAAAATAATGCAATTTGGGTTGGCTACATAAAATTAAAATTTACTTAAATTTTAAAAGCATGTATTTAAAAGATTTAAAAAAAAATTTTTTCGAATTACTTTTTATGAAATTAAAAATTTGTTTTTAATACAAAGTTGATTTTTGTTTCGAATTATTTCAAAATTTTTAGAAATAAAAAAGATTTGAAGATATATTTTTGGGGAGATCTCTTGTAAAAATTTAATGTTGTTTCATATTTATCCATTTTTTAAAGGGTCTTTTGTAAAATGACGTTGCAGGTTTTTTACTTTTTTAAATTACAATGGAGCAAGAAATTTTTAAATATCACTTTGTCTGTCTGATATTTCCCATAAAAAGTTTTTTTTTAACGTTAAAAGGAGCGTAACAATCGTTCATTTCCCAATTTGGTTGAAAAATTAATTTTAGACGGGGGGGCAACCATTTTTGTTAATAATAAAAAATAAAACCCTTTTAATGAAGTATTTTTTTTAAACAAAAAAAAGAGGGGAAGTTTTGTATTAATTTAAATAATTTTTATATGGCGGATTTTTTAAAAATTTTTTTCCCGGGAGTAAATTTTCAAATAAAAAAGAAAAATAGATTAAAAATAAACCAATCCATTTAAATCATATCTTTTAATATTTAAAATAAAAAAAAAAATTAATGCGCGTTTGATTTTTAGCCAAAATAGGGTGAATAAATAATCAACCCTGGTGGGCCCAAAAATGTTAAAAAACAAAGGGCAGTTTAAATAGGGCCGCGGGAAAAAAATTAAAAACCTACAGAAATTTTTCAAAAAATTTGTAACGCCCCGAAAATTTTTTAAAAAATTAAAATTTTAAAAAAAAATTTTTCCAAAATTTTTAAAAGGCGAATCACTAATTACTTTCAAATCAAATTTCCCAAAACCCCTTTTTGGAAAAACTGTTAAAACCCTAAAAAATATAAAAAAAATTGAAAAAAAAAATTTTTTTAAAAATTTTAGATAGGGAGTTTGGGTTTTTTATTTATTTTCATAAAAAATTTTTTATTTAAAAAAGAAACCCAAAACCTTTTAATATTGGGAGGAAATTTGGGAAATTTAAAGATTTAAACGGATGGGGAAATTGAAATTTTATTCAAAATTCCCCCGGGATAAAAGTCATAAAAAGTATAAAAATTTTGAAATGGGGAAAAAATAAATGGGGAAAGTGATGGCAGGGAAAAGCAAAAATTTTTATAAAAAGATTTCGTCATAATCGCCCTGTTTTGAAATTTTGCTTAAAAGATTTTTTATTTGGGGGGTTTTTCCAGACATTTGGAGGGTAGAAATAATAGTACTCGTTTTAATTTCTCCCCCAAGGGAAAATTTTTTTTAAGGGGAATTTTCCTTAAATTTCCAATTTTTAAATGTAAAAATTTTTTCTAATTTTAATATATGAGGGGTTTTTTTAAATTTTGGGTAAAAAAAATTTAAATAAAAAAAAATGAACCAAAGCCGGATTTTGAGCCGGTTTACTCTACCAATTGATAATATTTTTTATATTACAAAGTATAGTAAAGAAATATAATTAGTAAACGGCAAGATTTTTATGTTCTTTAGTAGATTTAAAAAAAAAAGCATTTGAAATGGACTTATACATTTTAAATTTATTAAATACTATAACAGTTGGCGTTTAGGGTTTTTTTTTGTTGTTTTTTTTTTTTTCGTTGGGTTCTTTTATTAATGTACTCCAAAACTGCGGTGGATGTGAACAATAATTTAAAAAAAAACTACCAAAACTACAGAATATATTTCAAAATGTAACATAGGAACAAGACAGGGGGAGTAGCAAGTACGATTAGTTTAACCTGATATCAATGAGTTATTCCTTTTCTGCATCATAAGGGACACGCGATATATCATCCGATATCTACATGTATGCATCTGTGCAAAATTGCGCCGTAACTTGGCGATTTCGAATTCAGTCTCATCAATTCAATTTCAGATTTTTGTCATAACGTTATGGATAAATGAGAATAAAACTGAATTCATTGTATTTAGAAAATGGGTTGGACGCGTCCAAGACATATGAAAATGGTTATACAACAGCAAGTTCAGTAATGTCACCTTCAATGTACAAATATATGGGTTCTTTAATTAAAACCAGAAATTATCTTGGAACAAACAAAATTAAACTTGCTGCACAACTAGGAATCTATTTAATGACTATTAAATCATATTGATCCAGAAATTTTGGAAAAAACGTTTTTTAAACACTCTTGAATTATTTTAAAAACTTATTTACTCTATGGTAAAGCCTATACTTACCTATCGGTTCCGAAATTTATGGAAGTGAAATCTTTCTCCGAAGTTCTTGAAACAAGTTTCAATTTACAATATTGTAAAAGATTTTCTAGGTGTAAATTATTTCTGTTAATGATAATGTTGAAGGGAGAAAGTGGAAAGGAAATGCCTTTTGTATTATCATCATGTAAAAATTTATCAAATATTTGGTGGAAAAAATTTTTGATGGCCCAGAACAAAAATAATGGCTAATGTTGTTATTTGATTTTAAAGGGGGACTCCCACTGATTTTTTTGTCATAAGCGGAAAACTGGAAATAATTTTATTGGGAGATTATCCTCCATTTGATTGTGATCATACTTATAAACTTAGTGCCAAAATTTGCGCGCTCCCGTTTTCCCAAGAGTTAATTAATAAAAATGAAAAAATGGACCCAAAATTGGGAAAAGCGTTTTTAAACGCTTTTTAATCAAGTCGGGAATGAAGAATAGCCAAAAATATATGAACTTCAATTGTTTTCTTGTATAATTTATTAAATTTTTATTATATTTGTGTTTAAAGTGTTCTCTGATTATCTATATGAAAAGTTTAATGTTTTGTTGGCTTATAAACCTCTAGGGTTGCCTTTACTAGACAAGATAATGATGGAAAGAAAAATTGGGCTACTTTAGTAAAAAACTTATTGTATCTTATGGTTTGTCTTTGTATGGCTAAGTCAATAAATTGGCGATATCAATCTATTTATTTGACAATTTAAACAAAGGATTATTGATTGTTAAACACAAAATTGGATGGAAGAAATTCAGAAGTCTCCTCGATGTGACACCTATAAATTTTCAAATCTATGTTAAATCCTGGAAAGTATTTATCTATTGATTTGCCGTGTTATGTAAAAGATCATTATCGAGATTTAGATGTTCTAGTCATTAATTATATATTGAAAATGGACGACTTTTGGTATACCAAGATATGAGCGAATTTGCCAACACTGTTTGCAAAATTCTAACAATTCGTTCATCGAAGATGAATTTTATGTATTTTTTATTTGTAGTAGTTTTTCCCAACAAAGACAACTTTTATATATCTCCATGGTACAGTCATGATTATACATTCCATAATTTTGTGTAATTTGATTAAAACTAAAAAATGAAGAAAAAATAAAGAATATTGCTTATTTTATCTATTAAATAATGAAAATTGTTGATAATTAATAGCAATAGGAAAGCATGTCATATATAACAATGTAAATTGTAGACACAGCTAAATATGTAATTTCTGTTTTGATTATATTGTGTATTTTGGGCCTTTACAAAATAAAATGTTGTTGTTGTTGTTTGTTATTTGTCCAGGTACATCAACATGCATAATTTTTTTGGCAGGGGGTTTTAAATTTTGAAAAACTTTTTTCAATGTTTTTTAAAACCTCACTTCAAACTTGCCATCGATTTGAAAACTTTTGCATAAAAATTTTAAATACTTTTAATTAAGTTTTTCAAAGGGGGCCCTAAATCCCGTCCATAAATTTGCCCCTTTTTGAAAAAGGTTGTAATTTTTTAAAATTGAAGCTTTTTCCCAAAATTATAAACTTTTTGAATGTTTTCAAACCGTTACAAAATTTTTCAAAATTTTGTTTGAATTCTGCCAAACCCGGGTTTTAAACCCAGTTGGGAAAGGGTTTGGGAAATCTAAAAAAAAGGAAAATAAAAACCCCTCCCTGTAAATCTTTTCTTTTGGCCGTGGGGGAAACGCCCATCTTGAATTTTTTTTTTAAAATTTTTTTTTTTTTATAAAATCTTCAATCTGAGTTATGAGGTTTGTAAAAACTTAACAAAACTAATTAAAACAAGCCTGCGATATTTCAAACCGTCCTGCTTTCCCTGTTTATTTAACACGTGTTTAATAAAGCACATTATTAATCTAAATTTGTAAGGCGAAACGATGAGTTTAAGGTAAAATAAGTTTTAGGAAGTGTGGCGAAAATCTTGCCACTTACAAAAGTTTCTAATGGTATCAATGTTGGCAAGTTAAACAAACGTTGCCATATAAATCGTTTAAAGGGGGGAAATAATCATCCAAGTTCCCTCGGCATTTTTCTCGATGGCACCATTTTATTCCGGCTTCTATTTATCTTTGATTGAACATTGGGAAATTAAAAAGATCGAAGAAAACCATAGGGATTTGTTTTGTCGAATAGTTGGAACGACCAACCTTTCAACAGAAATGTGTAAAAAAAAGGTGAAATTTTGGCAGCATGTAGCTCCCTTCTCTTACGTCCGCCGCAATTGATGGCGGTGGATCGCAAAGAATTCCAGCAAGTAGCCTGTTCAAGTTGTTTTATTCCATCTCTTAAATTTTCCTGGTGAGCTTTTTTTTCGTATAAAGGACCTCAAAATACGCTTTGCTACATCTTGCATAACTTCGTCAGACGGCTCAGCAAGCAAATTCCCCACCTTTCGATATTTTATCATCTAGCAAAATCCTTTCACACATCATTTTAATTTGGTAGTATGATTCTGCTAACTAAAGTAACCGTTTTAGTCTGCCCCAAATGAACTAAAAAGTATTTTGAAAAATTTTTCTTTAAAAGTCTTGGGGTGTGTTAAACACCCAGAATATTTCAGTTTTTTTATAAATTTGGAAGAAAAAATTTTTTTCAAACAGGTTTTGAGAATTTTTGGTTTTAAAACTTCCCTCACCCGGTACAAAAATTTGAAGTGTAAAGAAACCCGCTCTCTTTTTGCTAAGGGAAAAGGAAAAACCTCCCTTTTTAAGTCCCGGCGTTCTGTATTGGTTCATTCCCAACAAAGGGAACCTCAAAGAACATCAAAAATTTTCTGATAGCGTTATTTAAATCCTTATTTTGGGGCCCAAGCCCCCGAATTCTTTTTTTGCACACCAAATGGGCCTATTTTAAAAGGAAAATGAAAAGGAAAAGCTGCTACATTTAATTTTATGGAGCCCATTCCGGGTATCGATGAAAGGATTAGGAATTTTTAAATAGGGTTTGATGGCCCCAGAAAGATTTTCTACTGGAATGTTTGTCCAAAAACATCCAGATTCTCCTTCTTGCATTATTTGCGAAATTGCACCTTTTTGAAACGCCATTATCCGTAAGTATTGTTTTTTGTTGACTCGGGTTTAAATGGCCGATTTCAGAAAATCCTAAGAACATCGAATTGGTTCCTTCCCTTCTCCTTTATGAAACTTTCTCTAAACATTGTATTTTCCGTTTTGGAAACTATCGTTACGTTTCAAGTTTAATAACTGCATCATATCTTTTCCTTTTTTTTTGCTAAAGGGGGGTATTTTCCAAAAAAAATTTTTTTGAACGATCACAAATTTTTTAAAAATCGGCATCTGGGTTTTAAAGGCAACCCCCGTTCCCCTTTTCCCCGGGGTTCCCCGCGACCCAAAGACTTTAAAATTAAATACGGGGGGAAATTTTTTTTTGTAATTCTAGTCCCATTATTTAGCATTATTGCCTTTATTTTCCACCGTTTTTACTGGGCCCAAATTTTTTCGAAAATCCCCAAATTTTTAATGCCCCTTTTAAAATACAAAAAATATCTTTAAATTTTTCCCTTTCCCTTTGGGGAAACTTGCCTTTTTTTAACAACAGCCTTTAGATATTGAACTAAATTTTTCCCAAAGCTAAAAATCTAAAAATAAAATTTCAAAATTTTAGTGGGTTTTAAACAGCCATTTTAAGGGGGCAATAAAAAATTTTTCTCAAATGAACCCGGGCCACAAAATCAAAAAACCTGTACACACTAGTCCCCTGTAATCCACACACCTGAAATAAGTGCAATTTCATATTTAACATATACAAATGTATCTCAACAGCAAACAAAAAAAATAACATGTCCACCTTCTAGTTTTCTGGCACATGTTTTTTTCATTATTTTTGGTCGCGGAAAAACAACGACAAAAAGAGTGGAAATTACCCCCTATTCGCAAAATACAACAATATATTAACTGAATAAATTAAATCACAAAGCTATAGTGTTTCATCCTTCTTAAACAATGCACAATCTGAAAATAACAACCAAACGGGGTGCCTTTCACCTACTTTTTTTCACTATTCTAAGTCCCTTCTGCATATCCTTTAAATTTGAAGAGCTGATTTCACCGGCGAGCTCCAAAAACCACAACGTTTCGCATCCGACAAAGAACTCGGGTTCAATGCTACTAATGTTCAATTTTAACTAAATTACTGAAAACAATACTAGTCCCATTGAAACTTGAAATATAGTAATTTTAAACATTTAAAACCACAAATATCCACTTCATTTTCAAAACTGTCTCTTATTTGTAAATTTGTCAATTAAACGACTGAAACTGTGTACTGCCTCCTAAGCCAATGAAATTCTAACCGACGTAAGTGTTGCTTTCCTCGACTTTTATCTTTGATTAAACATACATCCGGTGTCCACTTGTAATCTCGCTATCATTGTATTTTCTGATCGCAAGATCAGTATATACATAGCTAACATCCACGGTCTAACACAAAATTTCCTCACAGACCTAACAACGCAAAGTAGTTCTCACTCAAAACTGCTTAAAAACCAGCAATTTTAAAAGAAAGAATAGTTTTTATGTAGGCATTAAACGAATTACAGTGCATTTAAAGTTTACATTAGTCAATAGAAATATGAGGTTACAATCACAAATTTCGCGGATGAATATCTTTTTTAACCAATGAAAAATGTTCGACTATTTTTCGTTAAGCTTAATCAATGAAAATGCAATTTTTGGGGAGGCTATGCCTCCCCAATGTTTATACCATCCGTCAAATCTTACTGCCGCGGTAATCAGGTCAAAAAATAGTACCTTGATTTTTTTCTAAGCTGACTTATCACTCATCACAGACATTTACAATATGAAAATATTTTCATTCTTTAATTTCATATCTGCAATTTGTAAAGATAATAATTCTCTGAAAAATTCTTCTTTTTTGTTTGTTATTTTTTTCAAAATCACTACTCCATGACGTAATACTGCCGCGGTAATCAGTATTAAGCATACGTACGTTGGTAATAAATAGTTCTGGTATGAAAACCCTTCTATATAATAACTTTATCAATATTTTTTTAACAAAAAGCCTAAATGAAAATTTATAAGTAAATGCTTTAATTAGGTGGCAAATATTCTTTATTATTTTTGATAACAATTTTTCAATTACTACGCAGCGACCAACTGTTTATGACAGGTCATTAACTAGAACGTTGCAACACCGTAGTCTCAATATCATGCATGTTCTTGTGTTGTTATAAACATTAATAGTCTTTAATATCTTCTTAAAGTCAAATAATGGTAAACTGTCGCTTACATCAGAGACATGGATCATTCTTGCGAGAAAACTAAGGAACTTATATGTACACCCTAGGAGGCTGTACGCGGAAAACGCTCATAAACCGCTATATCATACAACTATAAGTAAAAATTGGAAGTAAAGTGATCAATTAAATGACAGAAATATGTGGTCAAATATGTTTTATTGAGGAAATAATTATTTCAGAGTAAGACGCAAAGATCAGTCTTTGATCAAACAAATGAATGATCCCTTATATTGTGTAATTAGAAAGTTTATTCAATTCTAGGGCAACGCATCATAATTTGATAGTCCATGCGTAATAAAATTCAAATTTTCAATACAGATTATGAGATACATAAAAAATATTAAAGAATAAGAAGCTTTAAAAAAAAAAACAAAAAAAAAAAAAAAACGCATATACATTTGTATATACAAATGACTTACAGTCGAGCATCGGGAATTTAACAACATATCTTACGAAACTTTAATTTGAAAACGATATTTACGCGCGCTGAAGTGATTAACGTTTATTTGAATAAATCAAATCAAAAGAACTTATATGTTTGTGTTGTAAAAATAATCGGCGGCATAAGAGGAATTTCGTTTTCATTTTACAACACTTGAAAAATTACTGCAGAAAATGTGTTGTTGTTTTATGTTTTGTTTTCAACAAAATTGTGTGTGTTTTAAGTTTATTTATACTCAGCGCCGGAATAACCATATGTCCGAGATTATAGCATCGGGGACGGCTTTTTCAAGCAGAATTTTCCTGGAAGCCCATTCTTCGTTTGGTGGTGGTTAAGGAGACAACAATACTGTCATGGCATCAACTTCCTGCCTGACGACAACAAAAACGGCATTCATTAGCGCCAAACCAGAGTTAATCACGACAGGCCAACCAATCCTCTTGTACTTGAGATGACTTGACCTTGACCTGCCGTGTGCCTTCTCCGCGACGTGCACGCCTCTGGAGGGATTTGGAGAAGTTTCAACAAAAACTTCCAAAACACGCTATTTATAACACCATTCATAGCACTGACGCTTCGATGTTCTCATCTATTTGCGGGAAATGGTCGACAGGGAAAACCGTACGTAATAACCGCACATCCTGTTAACAACAGATTTTCCGCAGTATATATTTCAAGCTAGTGAGGTTTAAAAATACATGTAGAATCATGTAGAAACTATCTATTAACTACCAAAAGTTGGTTGAGTGTTGGCGGTAAAAAAAGAACATATAACTATCTTATCAATTTTCACTTAAGTTGATTCAATTTTGAATAAGCTTTGCAAATATGTATTTTTTCAAGACATATTTAGCTTTAATATTATCCGAAGCCCTCAAAGTCAGCGACGAGAAATGAAATGGGAATAATTTTCTGAAACGTGATTTTATTCCAAATTTGCTTCGGGAGACAACTTTCTGTCCGTAGAGCATGAATATTAATACTCATCACAAGACAGTATCTTATTGATCTCAATTATAGTACATGTAAATATTTATAATTTTTATGTTCAATAAAATGTTGCATAACTTTCAGTTGTTATTATCATTCAATAATATTAAAATGACATAAAGTATTTATGATGAACAGTCCTATATTATTTTGATAAGGAACCGTCAGTTGTAAAATGTATTGTTATCTTATAATGAACAGTCGTCATACTTGCTGGTATGTCATTTATTATTGACAGTTTAGGTTTTTCAAAATTAGCATGATTAACAGTCCGAATGTAGACCTCAATGAAATGTTCTGTTTGTTTGTTTCATTTTACGCCTTTTTTCAACAGTATTTCAGTCATATAGGCGGGTAGTTTCCTAACCATCGTTCCTGGAGAGTTACACCAGTACTAATGATATGTTCTGGAATATTAATAAAATGAATATCTACTATATTAACCATTATTATATATATATATATATATATATATATATATATATATATATATATATATATATATATATATATATATATATATATATTAAATATATATATATATATATATATATTATATATATATTTTATATATATATATATATATATTTATATATATATATGTTTTCATCATCCAATCACATAGTACCCTCATTTGCCTAAATGTTATTTACGTGTGTAAGTGTAAATGTACGAGCAAGCATCATTTAGACCTGTCATTAGCATTGGGACAACATTAAAAAATATACAATTATCGTTAAAACATGCTTATACTTATAAATTATATGATGCATGAAAACTATTGGTTTCAGTTTTTTATTGTCTTCTGTTTTTTATTGACTCAAGCAAATGCTCGTATTGATTAACAACCTTCTTTTTTCTGTATGAAAATATGAATACAGCATCTCTAAACGGTAACATTTTGTTACTTCTCCCTTTTGTCAATACTTGGTTTCTCTGTGTTCGGAAACTGACAACATACACTGACTTTTACACTCGATTGTTATGTTTGTTTTAACTTGATTGTTTTTAGATCACTCAGTGGTTACCAGCTGCCAGCAATAGATTTCACTCTTGAACTGAAGAGAAAGTATTCATACTATCTGTTGAACATGCTCCTCCCAGTGATCATTCTTGCTTCGATGGCGCCATTTGTTTTCATTTTGCCGGTAGAAAGCGGAGAAAAGATTGGCTTTGCTCTGACAATTTTATTGTCGTTGTCAGTTGTTATGACAATAGTTTCAGACAATATACCGCCGACATCAACTCATATCTGCGTTTTGAGTAAGTTATATATGCAACAATAACGTGTGTTTAGACTCTTAATTTCTACAGCATACATATTGATGAAAAAATCATTTTGTAGTCAATGTTTACAACTTAGTACAATATCAACAGATATGGATTGAATAAAGAAGAAATTATTTTTATATATTTATCTTCCATTAAATTCTTAAACAAATTCATTCATCGGACATTTTTGTTTTAACATGTACTTCTCGTAATGTCTTTTCTCCATAAATTACAATGACATATATTATAAACACGGTATGAAACTGTGTACTAAAACATCATATCATAGCGCGATTGATTGTTTTTGGTATGTCAAAACGGTGCTGTTTTAGCGGCTTGTACATTATACACACATTGGCTGTGTTAAATAGAAAGTCTTTAGTCTGAAATCGGTCTTGAGACATATTTTCCATTTCATAGAAGACTCTTATTTTATGACTATTTTAATTTCTGAATAGCAATAAAATGAGCAACATCATATTGTGAATATAAAAATCTGTCATTGTATTTCTTAACTTTTATCAGCAAAATGAATCTAATTATTGTCTTTGACTGAAGATAAGAACATTTATTCAAACAGCCTCAAGATAATCCTGAAGTTGGTTTTATGTCCTAGACTTTAGGATACACGTACGACACTTTCTATAAAATGCAACCCTGAGTACTTCCAATTAGATTAGGAAACGGCATTCAATAAATACCTTAATGCCTAATTAATACGTTTTTGTTAATTAAATTTTAAGTACTTATTAAACGACAAATTAGAAAATTCAGAATTTATCGATATGATTTGTATGCAAGTTATCATATGTATTTATCATTAAATTATATTTACTTTCAGGTGTATATCTATTAATGACATTCATTCTATGTTCTGTATAAACACTGGTTACGGTGCTTGTATGCAGAGTTCATGAGCTCCATAATAAGACTTACATCATGGGTACAACATGCAAGAAAACATGCAAGAAAACTGTCCAGCTTCTTGCTGAACTAACAAAATACAGGTTCGTTTTATTCCGCTGAATCTATGTTATTAGTTTGTCCTGTTTTGAAATTGAAGTTTTTGATTTAAACAATAATAAGGGATTTCGATATCAAAATATAAAATATAAGCTATCTGTACAAAGTCTGGTCATACTGCAGATATGTTCCAGTATTCCTCCTTCTTGAATACTGTATAATCATCCTAAGGATATGTTGCATGTTTTTCAAATTAGTATTTTGACGTCTTATCTGTGATATGCAGTATTCATATCCTCTGATCCCCTTTCGCCATTTTTTGTTTTTGTTTAAATGGTGAATTCTGCTTAAGTCCGTGGAATACAGCTTGCACCAATATCGTCCAAAAACAGGCTCAATCAAACCGATGTTTTCACATTTTCAATTTGTTGTCATTCTGGACGTTTTTTTAAGGTTTTGTGTTTGTTTTGGTGTAAAGTTTTGGTTCCAGAATACTCGTACAATTAATCTCTCTCTGTTCCAGCGTTAGTGATGCTTTTGTTGTTGATTCTAACATTACAATGCATGAAATGTATATTTTAGTTATAATGTAGAAATTCCAAAGTATTGTATTTCATCTATAATACAAAGGCTCCTTGTTAACTATCACCAGTTGTAATACAATGACATTTGTTTTATCTTTAATTAACATTTATAGTTGTTGTGTATAGTAATCGTTTACATAGTGACCACACTAATTCCTGCAAATGGATTTCTGTTTGAAATTGGCGGATGCAATTTAATTGTATTGTTTTAGGTTATTGGTGATCCGTACAAAAGAAATTCATTATGTCAGGGTAAAGTGAATTATTATAGGAAGTTATAGTTTGGTTCAAGTATAAACGGTGGTACAGAGGTATCATGTGATTTTTTTTTATTTTCTGATACATGTCTATATTATTGTTGTGGAAACGAGGTATTATATCGTTAGAACAGAATATTGTATTTTGTGAACAAGATATTACATGTATGTCGTGAAAACAATACATTATATCGTGGACACGAAGTTAACCGTTGATGTAACGTTTCATATAAAATATCACTGATGCTATATGGTAAACATTAGGTTAATACAATTTTAGGACCAAAACAGCATCAGTCAAACGAATATTTTATTATTGTTTGCAATCTAAATCCGCTCTAATTTTCAGACGAAGACCCAGAGGTGATGCCTTGTCCGAGGTAAAAGATGTCCCTGGTATCAAAGAGACTCAAGTTGTCAGCCAAGAGAAAATTGACTTATCAAAAAGTAAAGGCACCGCTTGGGCTGAAAATGAAACTGATAAACCAGAGAATGAAAGCATAGACGAACAACTTGAATACACATATGAAGATATGGTGATCATGTCGGAGAAATTCAACTTTTATCTTTTTACTGTCTTGACCTTACTCACAACAATTATTTGTATGATCATTTTGGAAACAAATGGTGGCGAATCAGTGAAATAGCTTTCAAATTACATAAACTATATTCTTGAACCCAAATGATATTAATTTGTATACATATTGTGTTAACAAACACGGTCATACCATAACAATTTCACAACAAGTCACGCGTTGTATTCACGAGCCTCGTTTGTCAAACTGTTTTAAAGACCTGCAAAATTGGAGGTACGGCTTCAGAATTCAAATTCAATTATGCCCGATATTTTTCTTTTAGCTTTTATTCTACTGATATGTCAGCCGTGTTTCTAAAATAAAAACAATATATTTTGAGAAAAAAATATCATTAACGAGCTGAATTAGTGTAAGAAAGTTTCTTGTTTTGAATTTTAAATAATGTTGAATAGATCGTAATATAAAAAACAGGACGTGTAGAACCTTGTCGGAGTGTACAGATATGCATGTACGTCGGTCTAACTTTATAATAGCGGCAAAGGCTGATCGGTTCCAGCAGGTTAAGGTTGGACGTGATACGTTTTAATGTTATATACTTGCAATGTAGTGTTATTGAATTAAAAACATATATTAACGTTTGATTTTGCTTGTTTTAAATTTCAGTCCCCTCCTCCCAGTTCAATTAAAATTTGTTCAGATATCGAACTTCTTTAGAAATGATCCAGTAAAATCGGTTACTTTTGACATTTCTGTTTGTTTATGTAATATGATATAGAGACTTATCTCAGTTATTCTGCTGTTCATCTATACCTTTATTCCAAAAAGTGCAAGGCAATAACCTAATATACTTTGTATATTTTAATATAAGCCGCATCTGTAGCACTTGAATTCATTATTTGTAACCTACGTGTTTTAAACTTGTGTGACAGTAGCAAATCTATTGGTTATA
The DNA here is from genome assembly GCF_026571515.1 of Ruditapes philippinarum. NCBI lineage: Eukaryota > Metazoa > Mollusca > Bivalvia > Venerida > Veneridae > Ruditapes > Ruditapes philippinarum. Next base: position 1,706 of record NW_026851758.1, on the reverse strand, counting down.
AGTAGGAATGCTCTTTTTCTGGTACAGGTAATATTCTACCATATTTATCATCATCAATTATGAATGAGACAAAGCGTTGTCATCAACTAATTAACAATAGGTCGTTTAATCAAGATAGTGTCTGTTAACAGGATAAGTATTCCATTGTTTGTGCGACACTGTATTTCTATAGCGATGTCACACATTATGTACATAAGAACTGCTTCAAAATACAAGTTATTTTTTATCATTTTCTACTATCAATTTTAGTGATGTTTCTTTTTCTTTGAATATCGTTCTTTAAATCAGTATCTTCTATTTATTTTGACGGTTGATCATTCAAGACGTTACTCTAAAACATTTATAAGACGACAAAAGACTAGTAATAATTGAACTTTTTATCCATTTCATATACAGAGTACACCTTAATTGGCCGTAAACATCACGAATTAATAAAACTTTATACAGGTACTGCCTATAGTAGATTTTATTGTATCGAGAAATAGCTGCAAACGTTGTATTTAGGTCTCTCATAACCATCTCGTTCATAGTTTCCTCATTCTTTCTGCTGTAAAGATGAACACCGTAAAGTTATGACCAATCAAATGGACGAAGTCCGTGTTTAAATATTGCAACACCATGCAGACTGTAAGGTCTTGATATTGTCTCATTTTCAACGTGTATTAAATTTGTAAAATTTTTAGCCAACATATAAGGGTATCGCATAGCACTATAGGAGTAGGAATCATTTCTATAGTGATACTTATAACCGACAAGCCATTTTTGCATAAACGTGGAGTTTCGTTCTGCCATTATATACGAAGAACCAAGGTGAAAATGTGGTCTTAAATACATGAAATAAGACATGGTGCATGGATACTGTCGTAACAAGTCAACATTCCTCATAAGTACCATGTCCATATCTAAATATATTCCTCCATACTTCAACAAGGCTTCAATACGAATAACATCACTTAAATTATTGAAGTGTTTCACTTTCTTTCCGAATATTTTATTGGATTCCATAAGTCTTTCAACGTGAATTATATTGGCATATATATTTATAATAAACTTCCAATATAAACGTTGCGGTAAAATATTTCTATGGATCAATATCAAGCAGTGACGGACGAATCGTAGAGCACTTATAAAACTAAGAAATCCATAAAAATCAAATTTGACATTTAGCCTATACCACACATAATGCACAATCTGTGGAACTGTCAGTTTATCTGTACAGCATTGTTTGATATAATAATTGACACAATCACTTTCATGACATTTTGTTTGTATTTGGTTTCGCTGATGCCAGTTAGTTGTTTCGAATTTGATGTAGATTACTGAAGGTTGGTTCGTGAAACGATAGTTCCTCACATCAAAACTTGGACAAACAAGTCTCTTTTTATACGTCCACGTACTCCAGTCAGTTGTTATGGGATTGAAGTGATTTGAAACTTTAGATAATCCGTGGGAACATTTATCTTGTTTGAATTGACTGTTCAAGTCGTTGTTCATTTTTGTGGACCTTTTAAACTATTATTTACTTCATTCATGATGATTCATTCATGAGGAATCTTCTGCAACAGTACAAAATATGTATCATTTAATCAACATATATATAAGAACACCTAGAGAGATTAAGAAGTATGCTTAACCAGGGTCTTTCAATTTTTTTTTAAAGATCTTGGTTTAAGAAATTGTGAAAAAAAATTAATGTGATTTTCTTT